>NC_047516.1:10496935-10685375 GCF_902827115.2 Pseudochaenichthys georgianus | reverse complement strand
GAGGGGGAACTCCACTATTTATCTACTATCTTCTCATGTGTCTCACTCTCTCCCTTTTTCACACACACACACACACACACACACACACACACACACACACACACACACACACACACACACACACAACACACACACACACACACACACACACACACACACACACACACACACACACACACACACACACACACACACACACACACACACACACACACACACACACACACACACACACACACCACACACACACACACAACACACACACACACACACACACACACACACACACCAGTGAAGTGAGGCTGGCAGATGGTGGATTGGTAAAAGGCGGATGGCATGCTCCAGATGTTGCTGAACCCACAGTGCAGAAGACAAAGTGCTTTGATCTGCCTTACCACAGAGGAACTACTGTACGAGAAGAGATGATGCTAAGTGCTAAGAAAGAGAGTGAAATGGAGTAAATAAGTGCGTTTGAGTCTGAATAAGAGAGAGAGTGTAGCAGAGCAAGAGAAGAAGTGGATGATATTCCCATGTTAGATGTATGAGTGTTTACGAGAAAATACCACAGGGGTAACTCACACACACACATGTATCACACACACATACCAACTAAACACGCATAGATAAACTATGAATCCGCAAATGCAGGCACCTTAACCCACACAATCCAGACTCCCACACATGGCTCTTGGGGTTAACTCACATGACACATGAAATCCATGTGGGGAACAAAGACACATGCATATACGCATAAATACACACACAACCAAACCACATTGAGCCCAGGGAGTAGCCTGCAGTAAACACTACCAGCCACACACGCCACACATGATGGGTTGTGATCCAAGGAATTTGACCCAAAAACACAGTAAAACACACACATAACTATTTTTCATACAATGCCATTTGAGAAAGGCTGCATTTATCAATCAACTCTGGAGTTCTCTTCTTCAAACGCTACCCCTGTACACAACCAATGTTTGGTCCAGCCTCCAAATTACTTTTTTGTCAATGCAACTAATAACAGCAGCACTCTGGTTAAATAAAGGTTATAACTCAATTGAATCTCTGGGTGGGGAATATGTGCACATGCCAACACATTTGAATTTTGGCAGGCTGCTTTGCCAAATCCAACACACACAATTTAGCAAATCAAACATTTTTGTTGGAGGTGACATTTTTACAATTTCCCAGGTTCCAGTCCCCAAGCTGAAACCAGTCTTTGCCCGCAGGCCTCCAGAGGTGAATGGGTTTAGCTGAATCCTGACTCACTTGCTGGAACCAGAAAACGGCTCAGTTCTGGCCAACACACAGTCACTGCGGTCGTAGAGTCAGCCTGCCAGTTCTGACTTCTCTGAAAATGTTACTGAGGTCAGCCAGCTAGTCAGTAAGCCAGCCAGTCAGTCAATAAAGTCAGGCAGCTGGCCCAAATATTTGGATAAAGATGGACCACTCCAGCAGTCATTCTCATTCTTGGATAATGGCCATTAGTTCAATAAGTTCCCTCAGACTGCCAATGTCAGTCAGCAAACAAGGGAGCTTGTCTTTTATGTGATTAATAAACCTCCCCGGGACCCCGCCACATACTGTGGTGATGAGAGGGTAGGGAATTTATTTAATATCTTCATTCAACCACTCATTGACCTTCCAGTCATCCATTCATTCAGTCAAGGAAATGGCTGTTCTGCCAGGCAGTCGACAAGCAAGTCACCCAGTTAAGTGGTCACTGTGGTCGGTTGACCTGTCAGGCAATGAGACTGAAATGTGGTAAGTGAGAGACCCACTGAACTAGTCAAGAGCTGAAGAAGCACAACAAGATTAATGGCAAATACTAGACAGGGAGAATACCTCAACAATGTTTTTCATCAAGTCAAGAAACAAATAAATCCACCAGGGAAGCAACAAGTCAGCCAAGTGGCAAAGCAGTTCCATTAATTAAAAGAGACAACTGCAAGAGAAGAGTTGTCAGATTGTCAGCCAATTGGCAGCCATTTATCCAACCAGTCAATATACCGGTCAGCCAGCAAACTGGTCAGATACACTGCCAGTCAATGACTCAATCAACCATGCATGGTTCAGTTGTCTCCATTAACTGTGGGTGAAATATGTACCCAGTGACTCAATGAACTCACACAGACATGAGCATATATTATTATGTTGATTTATTTGCCACTATGGTTCCCCTCAAGCCTCTACGGGAAGTGTATCAAGCCCCTTACCAAGGAAGGAGATCATAAGCATTTTCTCACTATAACATATTTTTGTCATGTAGGAAACTACCAGATTCAGGCACAAGAGTCCAATTTGGCCCCTTAGACCATACTTTAAGAAATAAAGTTCTCATATTCACTCGCACATGCAGCCAAAAGCAACTTTCGGTTAAATCACTCTGTGGTCAAAACATACTTGATGAACCTTCCTAGCAATGTAGTGATGAGTTAATGGGTACATTTGTTTCCGTAATAGACTGTCCATCAACAGGTCAGTAAGTCATGAGATATGGATTAATCCATCTCTGTTTAGAAAACCTTAGATGTAGACCCTGCTGCTAGTCACATAATCAAGAAGTCTAGTTGGTACTTATGAAGTCATCAATCCAGTAAGTATCCCATCACTCAGTCCGCTATTTAGTAAGTAATCATGGAAAGCAGTCTGAAACTCAACCAGATTGTATTCCCCCCCCCCCTCACAAATAGCATTACCAAATAGAGATCTTGCTTAAGAATACCCCTGTCTGTAGCTAGTGGGGCAAACTAAACAATTATAACCTTTGTTTGAGATTTTAGACATGCATTTGTTTCAAATCACTAACTCTTCCAGACAAGTCTGAGTTTACATTAAGTAGGATGTATGGAAGTGCCTTCAGGCAGGTAGTAAATCATTATATATTGTACAGAAAAGTATTTAATTCATCAAATCCATCTGTCCCTTCACATATCTCCGGAGTTGAATGTCTTCCAGATAAAGTAAAACATCCCAGAGCAACAGGTTGAACACAAACCAGCGCCTTAGTCCTTTACAACATTCAATAAGAGCTCCAATACAAAAGACAACAAACATCAGCAGTGTGTGTGGAACTCATTAGTTGTAAGTGCACTCTCTGACCCTGTACATGATGAGGCTGCTCTTAGTCATTTCATCATCTGATAAAGAGCTGTTTTGGAAAGAACACATTCATCTTACGGGAATTTCCAGATGTTGTTGTGAAAGTACTGATAAATACAAGCCGACAAACGTAGACGAAATGCGAGTACTTAAAATACATGCACATAAAAGTGACACACGCACACAGTGACTTATTAATGGACAGGGCTGCAGCTGGGCAAGGCAATTCAAATCCCTCAAGGGTTTTTTAGACATCTAACCATCACTCTTTTACCCGCTGCTTTCCTATAGTGTTTTTACTTTGTCCTTTATGCACTTGCATCAGTGCTCCTGTCACAACCTTCAGTTGGTTGGTTTCAGATAAATTGAGGAGAAATAAATGTCATTATTTATTGAATGTCTTCTTGACTCCTGAATAAAGTTACATATTTCTTAAAAGAACAAAGGAAAATGTGCAATACAGAGAAGGAATATACCTTTTTACGTGTCTTTTAAACAGTCTTGCGCACATAGATTGTGAAATGGAGTTGAATTGAATGTTGAAATGCAGTGTAAAGCAGACTTTGAGACTTGATGGTACACATTATTAAATACAACAAGAGCCTTGGCAGAACAAAAATAAACTATGGCTGAATGTCAAGGTACTTTCTTAGCTTAAATATAGCTACAGCTTTACATCATGTGACATTTAGACTGCCCTCTATCTTCACTATCCATCTATTTGTCCTTCTCTCCATCTATCTTTCTGCCCTCAGGCTCTCTTCAATCCAGTGTGTGTGTTTGAACAGACAGTCACCGAGTCATTAGCAGCCGATTAGCCTTCTGACCCACTGCTACACTGTTTGTGTGTGTGTTTGAGTGTGTGCACGCATGTTCAAACGGATGCTTTTCAATATATATGAAGAGAAATAGCCTGTATACTGAATAACAACTCATGGCTTTACTTGCTGTAAGATGTTGTACAGGTATTCAATCTATTCAAATGATGTTTGCCGGTACTTCCTTTCTGTACCCGCATCTGAAAGGAAACCGTGCCATATGTTCTTCCCCACTCTCTAAAAGGCCAATCCCAGTTCAATCAGGTGTACTGGGGAAAGACCAAGGTGATTCAGTCTGAATCACCTACAATATTAGACCTAGAAAAAATCTCTACAAATTACCAAATGTTTTTTCAGCAGTACAACGTTTCAACTGACACTACTGTGATGTTATGATGTGTTCAGGAAGCTGTCAGACTTTCATAAAACATGCAGGCTAATGGGATAAAATTGCCTGTTTGGGGGAGTTTCTATATTTTGCTTGCTTTTCTTGAAAAACGTAACATGTCTGCTGGCGATATCTTCAAAAATATCTTGCCAAATTGTTGAGATATAAACCAGACTGTAACGGAGGTGATCTCTGGGGCTTGGATTGTGTAGCTTTGTTGGTGGCGAAGTGCATGTAGTTTGTGCATCTGTCTGTTTTAGTTTGTCTGTCTCTGTTTGCTGGTTTTGTTTTGAAAAGTGTTCGCCTTTCCCCATGTCTGTTACTGTTGATTGTGTGCACCTGGTGCCCTGTGTTGTCTCCTCCCCCCTCACCTGTGTCCTGTTGGGTTGATTGGTCTGTGTGCATTTAGGCTCTGGGGTTTTTCTGTTTGGAGGGTGTGTGTGAGATCCTTGTGGCTGGTGACTGTGCTCACGGGAACAGCCAGATTGAGGCTGTGTCCTGTGCTCGAATTTAATAAATGCCCACACCGGGTTATATTTTTGGACGTTCTGCCTCTGCCTCCTTGCTTGGTCGGGCCGCTCAATTGTCAGCTTCGCACAGACCCTGTGTTTGATTTAATACCGGTTTCTTGACCGATTATTGAGAGAATGACAACCAAGCCAAACCCAAGCCTTTTGCTTAATCAAGAGGAGGAATTAAACAGAAAGCGATCCTTCCGATTCTCAAAGGCCTTGTTGCCATTTTAAGCGACACTATCTGCTTCCTCTCAGCGTTCATACCTTACATCCCCTGTGGGCAGCTTGTTGACCAAAGTTTTTACATATCATCCATGCCTGCCTAATCCAACTTTTGCATATGATTACACCTGACCGAAACCTAACCTACTGATATTCCACCACTGGGTAGAAAATGGTGTAAATTGTTCTCCTCATTTCATTTCATTTCAAACCTTTATTTATACAGATGAATCCCATTGAGATCATTGATCTCTTTTCCAAGGGAGACCTGTTCAAGTAGTTCCATATGAAACATAAAAGCATAAACAGAACAACAAAAGGACATCATCCAGCATCATTTACATAATTATCCACATAAACAGGTACCAATAGCTTCTGATTGAGTAGCATCCAACCGAGCTTTAAAAACATTTAGTGGCACCAGATTGTTCAGTTTCCATTTAATTTGCAGACTATTCCAAGACTGAGGAGCTGCGCATCTAAAAGCTGTCTTCCCTAAGACAGTCCTAGTAGTTGGCACATTTAATAAAACCACAGCATTCGATCTCAGGCAGTAGCCACTTACAATTCTCCGTGAGATCAGGGAGCAGATATAAGATGGAAGTTTCCCTAGCATGGCTTTGTATATAAAAAAGTACCAGTGACTGAGCCTCCGTACAGTTAGTGAAAGCAAACCAGCCCTTGCATACAGGGTACAGTGATGGGTTAATGCTTTACAGTTTGTCACAAATCTCAGTGCACTGTGATACGCAGCATCTAACTTGACCAGGCAATTGGCAGGTGCATTCATATAGACCAGATCCCCATAGTCCAGCACAGGTAAAAAGGTCACAGTTACTAGCCTTTTCCTGGCCTCAAGCGAGAAACAGGACTTGTTTCTGAAAAAGAACCCTAGCCTAACCCTCAGTTTTTTTAGCAGGTTATTGACATGAAGTTTAAAAGAGAGACAATCATCAAGCCAGATACCAAGGTATTTGTAACAGGCAACAACTTCAAGTTTTGTTCCTTGCGTAGTTACAATATCTAAAACAGGCTCTGGTGTCTTTTTGGCTTTTGAAAAGAGCATTACCTTGGTTTTATCAACATTTAAAAGAAGCTTTAATTCAGAGAACTGAGTCTGAATAGTGTTAAAAACAGCCTGTAATTTAACAACAGCCTCTTTAATGGAGGAACCTGCACAATACATCACAGTATCATCCGCATAAAAATGTAAAGTAGCTTCATCCACATTATCACCTACGCTGTTAATATATATGGAGAATAAAAGTGGTCCTAAAACAGAACCTTGTGGTACACCATTAGTGATGTTTAACCACTCAGAAGACAGTCCATCAAAATGAACACATTGGGACCTTTCAGAGAGGTAGTTCACAAACCACCCCACTGCAAGGCTGGATAGGCCAATACTGAGTAGCCTCTGCTTTAAGATGAGATGATCAACGGTGTCAAACACTTTGGAAAGGTCAATAAACAGAGCTGCACAACTCTGCTTATTATCTAAAATACTAGTAATATCATTCACCACTTTCATTGTGGCAGTGATGGTGCTGTGTTTCTTTCTGAATCCTGACTGATGTTTAGACAGGATGTCATTTGTACATAAAAACTCCTTTACCTGTTCACTCACTAGGCGTTCAAGAACCTTAGCCAGAACTGACAATTTAGAGATTGGCCTATAGTTATTTAAAATAGTTGCCTCCCCTCCTTTCAGTAAAGGCAAGACATAAGCAGACTTCCATACTTTTGGAATTGTATTTGTGCTGAGGGAGAGGTTAAAAAGAGAAGTAAGAGGTGGAGCAATAAAATCCTGCAATCTCAACTGAGATTAAGCTTAAAATGTCATGAATTCCATGGATTCTTGACGTTTGACAACCACCTATGGCAATATCTTTGAATACAAAAAGACTCATTTCATGCCTGCCGAGCATTGGAAATTAAAATTTCACAAATTAAAATCAGCATAATCAATAATAATGTTCCCTCCTGGCGGCCGCAGCTTTGCACGCCATTCAGAAGACCAACGTGTTCAGCCAAACCACAATCAACGGGTTCACATTCACTCACTCGGCCACCAGTGCAAGAGGGAAAAGTGAAGCAATAAATATAATAACCTATATCTAATTTTTTTTCATTTTGTGCAGATCTTCTTATGTGTATGTGTGATTATTTCCCTCTCCGGCTCTGTGTTGTCATTGGGGACCGAGGCTGTCGAGTCTGCCAAAGACCCATTCTCTGTCTGCACATAGCGTGTTATGCAACTGCTAATTACTTCCACTCAGCCCGAGAAAATGATGGAGAGAGAGAGAGAGAGAGAAAGGAACAAGAGGGGGAGTGAGTAATTAAATAACAGGGACGGCCAAAGAAGGGGACAGGCAAGAGGAAGGGCAGCAAGTGGAGAAAGAGAGAAACATGAGAGGAAAAAGAGACAGAGGAGTGTAGGTGAAAGAAAGTGGATAAGCAACGGGAGACAGAGAGAGGAGGAGAGTGTGTCTCTCTTGCAGTGTTTTGATAAGAAGAGGCAAAAAAAAAAACATCAAATCATCATGACCTCTTCACCATCCGCCTTACAGTTTACCGCAAATCATACCGCAGTAGCCAAATTGGTCCAAAGAAAGAGAGAGAAATGTTAAAGAGGAGTGTTGTCAAAACCAGACAGGGCCTGCAGCCCTTTTCCTCTCCAACAATTTTTGGAGATGATGTCATTATTCATAAAAAAAGAAAAAGTAGAAAAAAGAAAAATGTGTCTACGCCTCTGGCTCAACTAGAGCAAAAGTAAGAGGAAAAGGTGGGAGTTTAAGGAAGGGAGGCAGGGAAAGAAAGACATGTAGAGTGGAAGACATAGACAAGAGAGGAACAATAAAGGAAACACGATAGGAGGGTTGAAGCAGTACAAAAATAGGTAAAACTCCTAATTTTACCCGCATTTTTTGGTTTACAAAATATGTCAGTATAAGCAACATTTAGAAATGAAATCAGCATCATTACTTTTTATTATAACTTGATACAAAACATTGATTTCCAGGGTTTTAGAGGTGCTAGTTAGCCGATGTAGTTACGATTTAACAGATCAAGGCTAGCTCTTTCCACTGTTTCCAGTATTTGTGCTAAGTTATGCTAAGAGGCTAACAGGGCTGCTTATATTAACACATGTGAGAGCTGTTTCAACATCCTCACAAAAGCTTTGCACCAATGAGAGCCCTTGTTTTTTTTTTTTTTAAATGGATAGAGTGAGCCCAACCCTGTCCAAGTTCAACCTTGTGGCACCGCCATGGCCTCTGCACACTGCTCTGATTTTATGCCATCACACTGCACTGAAAGTCTTGCCTCACTTCTTCTGTCCCGCCATACCATGTGTAGTTTTGTACCGGATATCTGAACATCCTGTTATAACACAATGGATCAAAACTGTGCAATATTATATCCATGGAGCCCTAGGCCTTGAGAGACAGCAGTTCTGAGCAGAATGCTTTGGACTTGTAACGTAACTTTTATATTTTGTTCCTCTGCAAAACATCCTTACTGTCATGCTCAGCAGCAGCTGTTTTTGTTACCCTGCTCTCCAACGCAATTAATTTGAAATGTGACCTTTTTATGGCAGTTTTGTGATATTTTCATTCAATCTTCATCAATCAATCAATCAATGTTTATTTATATATGTTTATTTGTCTCAGTGGTCTTCACAGTGTGTACAGAATATCAGTATGACAATCTTCATCCATGTTAAGCATTGGAATAAGGTTTCCTATGAATAATCCCCAACCACAGGAGATTGTACGGGTACAACCAAGGAAGTCTCAAAAATTGCTGGTGATTTTAGCCCAAACATATCAAAAGGAGAGAGTGAGTGGAAGGAGAAGCATGGCTTTCAGATGACACACGACAGGAAAAAGAGGAACAAATCGTTGTCAGGGACATTGACAGAGACCATCAGCTCAGTCACACTTAGACTCACCCCTCTTGTCCTCTATCTCGCCATCTATCCATCATCACTCCATTTCAACATCACTGTAAATCACTTCATCACCCTATCGCATGTAAGATAATATATTAGCCCCCATTCATCTATCTATCCTTATCTATCTCTGCCATTGCTCTTTCTCTCCCTATCTGCTCATCTATCTCCCTGCCTTCAGGCTCTCTTCAATCTGTTAGCTCCATAATGTTTGTGTGTGTGTGTGTGTGTGTGTGTGTGTGTGTGTGTGTGTGTGTGTGTGTGTGTGTGTGTGTGTGTGTGTGTGTGTGTGTGTGTGTGTGTGTGTGTGTGTGTGTGTGTGTGTGTGTGTGTGTGTGTGTGTGTGTGTGTGTGTGTGTGTGTGTGTGTGTGTGACACATGTGTATCTGCTGAGATATTAACCTATTAGACAATGTAAACAGAAAGGGAGACACATATATCAGAGATGATACAGAGTTCTTGTGTATTTTGATTTTCATCTATAATATGTATTACTTTTTTCTTCTGCCATCATTAAGACTGGAAGAAAGCCATTCTCTGTTCTGTCTTTGTAAACTGCACTTTATTTGTTAAAAACTGTGAACTTTTTGTCAAGTCAAAGTTGAATTTCAGGTCCCTTAGTTTCTTCATTACCCAAGCAACTTCATTTGGCAGCATAAGATTTGATAAATGTTGTATTACGAAGCGTTATTTAATGTGATGGTTAGTAACTTGTGCATGAAACAATCACCAACCAGACACTTTTGATGACTCTCAAACATCTAATTAGCTCATTTTAAATTGTATTTCACATATTTAATATATGTATAACTTGCTGCAACACAGTGACTCTGATTCTTGGATTGATTTGGAAAAAGGGACAAAAAGCACAAATTGGCTCTAAAAACATGAACAAGTGAAGGAAAGGCTTTGAACTCCAGTCAAGAGTATGAATATGATTTTAACTCTGACACATTAAAAGAGATTTACTAGAGTATTACTGTGTGTTTGGCTGTTTCACATGCAGCCAAATGTCACTTGCGATGAAATCTTTGTTTAAGAAATTAATTTTTTTTTACTTAAGTCTTTTTTGTTGAGAATGAATCTACTGTACCTACACATCTGCTTTTCCTAAATCAGGGTTAAAAAAAAATAATTACTGGATACAGAACATTTTACCAGATCTCACATGACTTGATGATTTGTCTCCCATAGAGAATACGTGTGTTTGTGCATGTGTGTGGCCTCTCAGTATGACATGTCTGTTTAACAGGCATTACTAGGCAGTCTGAGCATTTTCATTAGTTCCTAGAACGCCAAACAAACCACATGGGTATGTGAAGCAGCTGCAGTACTAGAGAGCTACAACAAGCTGGCCGGGCAAGAGAGAGAGAGCGTGCCCAGACTAATCTACAGTGTGAGGGAATATAAGTGGGTCGAAGTGCATGTCTGCACACATCTGCCCACCAGCTTGCTTCTGTGTGTGTGTGTGTGTGTGTGTGTGTGTGTGTGTGTGTGTGTGTGTGTGTGTGTGTGTGTGTGTGTGTGTGTGTGTGTGTGTGTGTGTGTGTGTGTGTGTGTGTGTGTGTGTGTGTGTGTGTGTGTGTGTGTGTGTGTGTGTGTGTGTGTGTGTGTGTTTCATTCCCTGCAGTTGCATCAAAACCTGCTCACTACAGTGTGTGTTTGTGTACACATAAGAGACTCAAAAGCAGAAGATCTCAGTTTGAGTCCCTGTTGACTTTTGTGTGAAGTTGTGTTTATGTCCATGTAGTCCATAAACAAATATGCTGTGTAATGCAAATAAGTGTAATTATAAGCTGTTCCTTATGTAAAGAGTTCCCACAAGTTGTTACAATTCAATGGCACACTTTGTGAAATTATTAAAATATTGTTGATGGGGATACAACAGCTGTATTTCTTGAAAAAAATACAAAACCATTCAGCACACTCATTTTGTCACATTCTTTAAGATCACTTGAGCAAATTAAATGTGCACGGTTGTATCAACTAGAATCTCAAATTTCATAAGTTCCCACAAGTTCATTGACAATTTGGAAATGTTCCAAAACAACTATTAGTCATGGCAAACAACAAGTTCAAATCTCATAACCCTTCAGGAGGAACTCTGTAACCGTGGGAACCCTGCCAGTGTGTTCACATGTTGACATCATGTCTCTGCAGCCAGAGGTTGAGCTAATAGTGAACCACTAATAAAAACAATCACAACCTTTTGTCCTCATTTACTTCATGGTTGTTTGTGTGTCCTACCTGACAACAGGCTCTGGGATGGCCTCCAGGCTGGCAGGGACCTGCACCCCCTTCTCCCACTCCTGTCTCCACGGGTCCGAGAGCACGTAGAAATCACCCGGGCCGAGCTGGGCCGAGTCCGGCACCTTCATGGCCGTGATGAAGTCGGTACGAAATACCTGCATACAGAAAAAAACATGAGAGGAGAGGGGAAGATAGAAAAGTTTGGTTAAATGGTCAAAACGAGTGAAGATGTCCTGTATATAGTAACACGCCTGCTTGGGTTTTCAGAGAATAGCTGCAAAGATTAATTCTTTGAAAATTGTGTTGTCAAATATGTAATTAATCCACAACTATATGAAAATTGATGAATCAGTTTGCCTAATCTTTTAAGAAGTCAACATTTGATCATAATTCCATTGTTGAGGTCTACTATAGATTTACATTGTTCAATGTTCCAAACTCACATTGCTTTCTCACACAGCATCTCTGTATAGCTATGTGTATTCACTTTCTGTCCTAAACGGCTTGTTGGAGCTTGTTGGAGCTCCTGCCCCCCCCCCCCCCTCCCTATGAGCCCACTGTGCTCTGATGTGTGTTTATGTGTTACAATGGCGTTTGTTAGCAACTAGAAAATGACACCAGAAATGACAAACAGATGTGAGTGCTGCGTGGGGTCTGGGTGCCGTGTTAGCGGGACATTGCGGGGCTCACTGCTGCGAGGAGCGGACAGTGTGAGCTGGATTACTGGTGTTGTTTCCTGGCTGCTGCGTGGGGTCTGCGAGACAGCGAGACACAGCGAGACCCAGCCAGAACCCAGCCCGAGCACACACACACACACACACACACACACCCACCCACCCGCAGCCTGGCTGTGAGTCTGTGAGTGTGCACACACACCCGCAGCCCCCCGCGTCAAGCCGTCTGAGAAATCCGCGGAGCGGCAGCTGAGAAAAGATTGAGTGTGTGTGTGTGTGTGTGTGTGTGTGTGTGTGTGTGTGTGTGTGTGTGTGTGTGAGGAAGTCCACGGATTGGTCCAAACGTAACGGCTCCGTGCACGTAACGTAACTATACCCAATACGTCACTTTACCCAGGATGAAAAAGGGAAATCTCCAACGAGGCGTTCTGGGGCAGCATAGACAGGTCTTTTTTGTGTTTACTTTGAGGCTTTGTGACTCTGCAGACCGTTTACATGCAGAAAAGGCTACATAACACACAAGGAGACGGGTAATAACCAGAAAAGCATGACATGGGACCTTTAAAATATTAATATTTTCTGGTTTCTTTAATTCACTTCAACAGTAAACTCAATATATTAGTTGTGGACAAAACAAGATTTTAGACCCCCGATTTGAGACATTTTATAGGCCAAACAAAAACAATTGTTAAACATATTGACCAATCACCACCAGCCACTTTATAAGGGGTTACTGACAAAAATCAAACTTGATCCTGCATTATTCCATAGTTCATGTTAAACATGAATCCACTATAACCTCAGAATGATGCATTTTTGTATTCTGCCTGAATTGCTGCTTGACACTAAGCGTCGGTGAAACATTGGAGGTGACGAATAAATGGAACAGATGTGGAAAAGCTCTGAGTAGCATTCATCTGGAAAAGCCTTAATCCCCTCATTGTGCGGTGTTGACTAGATCCATATCTACGACTTGCTTAGGTAATAATAAGTCATTGCCTCGGTTCGATTGAGTGGTTTTCATCTGCGGTGTTCCTGACCTTTATGCAAATGTATCCGTTTTCTTTTGGGGGATTTGTCTGTCATCGGCTCAAGGCTTTAGATGATGCTGAAGGGTTAGGATTAGGTCTCATTTTATTGCAAAAGTGTAACCTCTATCCTCACATATCTTTCAATATCATCTTTTCTTCACATCTTATATGAAGGGGACTAGGATGTGAGGAAAAGACGCAAGTGAGGAGACTCCAGAGACAAATGAGACCAACAACCTACTGCCAGAGGAAGTGGAGCGATGAAGAGGAAAAGGAAGGAGGAAGTAGCAAGTGGATAAGCTGAAGTGCTGTGGTCACGGGCACCATTAAACAAATTGTTGATGTTAATCTGGAGACCTATACAGGTTCAAATACTGTATACACTGTTTATAATGATAGCAAATTGAGTATGTAGGAGGATTGGATCGAAACAAACAAGATGGGTTTGTGTGTGAGGCAGCGTTTTGATGACCTGAGGGAGTGTGTGTATTCAAGCAGACACAATCATTCTCACACATAATGTGAGCCTACACACTTCTATCACACACACACAGAGAGACATCTAACACACACACACACACACACACACACACACACACACACACACACACACACACACACACACACACACACACACACACACACACACACACACACACACACACACACACACACACACACACACACACACACACACACACACACACACACACACACACACACACACACACACACACACACACACACACACACACACACACACACACACACACACACACACACAGTCTCTGTCTGCTCTAACTGGGACCTAAAGCAATGATATTATCAGTCATATAGTCAAGGACATCTGCCAAGAACACACACAGCACACACACAAATACACACAAAAACTAGCAACACACACAGAGAGGAAAACAAGCAACACACACAATGGTGCCAAATCAACCGTATGACTTCACTTTACATTGTATCATTAAATCTTAAGCCTCCTTATCCCTGCTTTATGCTCTTCTCCGCCATCCGACTCCCTCGCTCCCTCCCTGTCTCTCCATTAACCTCTCCATATTCTCTCCCTCGCTCCCTGACCTAACTTACACAAAGAAGAAAAATAGTCAAAGGGATTTCTAAGAAGAAAAACACGGTAATAAGAGAGAATAGGAAAGAGGGGGCGCGGTGAGGGGGCGGAATTAAAGGAGCCGTTATGAAGAAAAATCCACCAACAAGTAAGCAAGAAGGAAGGTTAATTGAATTTTTCTAAACCTAATGTGAGAAATTCAGCATTGTTCTCTAGAAATGTTTTTTGCTGAATGACACATTTCTCTATGCATTATTAAAGGTTTTAAAGAATATTTGAGTATGTTAGGGTCAAATGTTTGTTGTACAAAACTAAGAAGAACACTAAATGGTAATGGTAATGTCATTCGTTACCATTACAAAATAAGAAAGATTTTACATTTGACTTGATGGTGGCAAGTTATTTATACTGATATAGACCTAAATAAACTGTACCAAATTTCATGTTTATGCATCCAATAGCGGTTGAGACATTTCCCTCAAAACTAGAAAAAGGTCTACCTTGTGTTGGCAACTTGGCACTTGTGAAAAAATTAAAAAGATTACCAAAGTCCAGTGTTTCCCCTATATACAAATAGTGGCGGCGCAGCTGCTAGGGGGCGCCAGCCAGGTGATTGTTTGTTATGTGGATTTGTAGTATTTGTGTTACTGTATGTTCAATAAAGATGTATTTTTTGCTAAATCTTGAGACATTGCCACTGTATGTACTAGGCAGGGCCGATTTTTGGCATAGGCGACTAGGGCGCCAGATCTGGGGGGCGCTGCACTGGTAGCTCTGGGAGGGGAAAAAACTTTTTGGACCGTTGGCGCTCATCCTAATTTTCGGCCTTGATGTAACAACATTCATAATTAAGTAAATGTAACACCCTTTTCACCCCGGTTGCACTTTTCATTTGCCCTACCCATTGGGGTATGTTGGCTTATCAGTCGCCCGCAGCTCACAGCCAAAGTGCGAACGTGGGAGCGAGAGAGCGAACGTGGGAGCGAGAGAGCGAACGTGGGAGCGAGAGAGCGAACGAGGGAGAGAGAAAGAGGGCGCACGGGTACCGGCACCGGTGCTAGCTGCGCTAACGGATATAAGAAGTAGATGTTTCTACAACCAGGATGGAGGAGAGCTCTCCTGTCAGACTGAGAGGCTCAGTGAGGTAAAGGACTCTCTCAGTGTTTAGATTATTAGGTTATTGGTTATGTCCCCTTATTTGATTATTAAAATGTAAACCGATCTTTTTCATATGGGTGTTTTAGGGTTGTATCCCCTAGATCAGGTCTCTAGTAATTGTGTGCTCAAAGTGCACCAGATTGAAGCATTTTACTTTAAAATGTTCAAACCAGGCAAACCTGGCATACCCCCGGACCCCCCTAGAGGATGTGACGTCCACCCAGGGTCGGCTCTAGAACAAATCAAATGGGGGGAAATCATTTACCAAGGGGGGGCACACACTGCCGTCAACAACCAACACACAAACACCAACGCAACTTCAATTTAAAAAAACATGCTGTAAAGTCTCTTGTCTTTCACACACATTGCAGGGGTGTAGTGCTATTTTATAGCGCACCTATGACTTGTGCATACATGCACGGTTGTGGCACGACCACCAAAACAGAAACATATGGATATAGGCCACCATATAAAAAAGTGTGCAAATGTATTTAGTATCCTATCCATGTGAACATGTTTTAGGTGGGGGGGTGGACCTAACCTCCTCTAGGAGGGTCCGGGGGCATGCTCCCCTGGGAAGATTTTTTTTTTAAATATTGAAGTTAAAAGCATCAATCTGATGCACTTTGAGAGCAAAATGAAGAGATCTATGGATACATCTCTCAACATCCATATGAAACAGAACTGTACACAGATTTACTTTTTCTTTATGGATATTTTACAAATCACTCCCCTTTTAAACTGTATTCTTGTGTTACTGTCCTATAGTATTTCATACCCGTTTTTCCTTTATTCTCTTATTTTTTTAATAACTATCATGATCATATAAAGGTATTCCTCGCAAATACTGAGAACCTACACTAAAGTGAACTATCTAAACACTGAGAGAGTCCTTACCTCTGGCTGAGGTAATACGATCCTCTCAGTCTGACAGGAGAGGACTCTCCTCCACCTTGGTGTAGAAACAGCTCTTTATACCGTTAGCATAGCTAGCTAACCAGATGCTAACCACAACATTCCACGTTACCGCTCGCGCACTGACAAAATGCGCTCGTGCCACACACACACACAGAGAGCCGAGCTTGAATGAAACACAGAGACCCATGTACTTATTTTCGATGGCTTTACTGTATAATCAGTATAACAGATGGGCAGATCGCCACTGGGCTTTCATCTAAACACCTATGCTAAACACACAGCCACGTAATGATAACAAAACAAAGGTCGGGGGTCATTGGTCAAGCAACACACCAATCAGAGAGCAGCAGTGAGCACACCTCAGGCTGTGTTTCATATTTGCATTCTTTATTTCTGATGTATTTCACACAAAAAACTTTTAGTGGAAACGTTTTAACTTATATGATTAAAAAAACAAAAAACGGCAAAGTGGCAATAAGGCTTGCCCACCCTGCGTTGGGGGGGCACAGTGACTCATTTGGGGGGGCATGGCCCGCGAATGACCCCCCATGATGCCGACCCTGCGTCCACCCCCCAATTCAAACATGCTCATACAATACTGAATACATTTGAAGCCATTTTTACGTATATTACCTATGTCAATACGTTTCTGTTTTTGTAGTGTATTTGTCTTTTGTAGAGATTGTTCATTTATTCTTTACATATAAAATCTCGCCTAGGGCAGCAAATTGTCTAGAACCGGCCCTGGTACTAGGCCTCAAGAGCCTTTCTTGTGCTGGCAGACACATAGAAACAAATTGGCGGGGCGCACTTCACACATGCACACAATAAAAAAATTCCACGCGCTCCGCGCTCACATTATGCTGGGCCCACGTGCCTTAGCACCGTTGCTACAACTCCATCCTAGGGGAAACACTGAAGTCATAAGGATTATCCTAATCATTAGCTGGGTATGCTAGCTTCGATCGTTTGTTAACGCAAAAAATGAAAAACAATATTTGGCCGGGATGAAATTGATGTGAAACAACAGATGAACTGCAATCAGTAAATGTAATCTTATTAGCAGATTTGCCGATTGCGGATACCAATTACGTTTTGTAACACTTCAAGAGTCTGCATGCTATTTGCTTGAGAGTTTAACAGTAAGGCAGCCATAGATATAACAGAAAGGCATTAAGAGAATGTGTGTCAACAGAGAGGGAGCTGAATTATTTCCTTTACTCTCACTTTCAGACTGGACTGCTGGAAAGAAATGAGAGGAGGAAGAGGAGAATGATGTTCAACCAAGTGAAGAGGGAAGAGGGAGGACAAGATGAGGAGAAAGGAAACAGAGAAGACAAATCACTAAGGATGTGAGGAACGAGAGAAAGGAGTGATATTCATTTGAGAGGAAAGAGAGATGAAAGGACGGACGAGGAGGAAACTGGTGTGTGTGTGTGTGTGTGTGTGTGTGTGTGTGTGTGTGTGTGTGTGTGTGTGTGTGTGTGTGTGTGTGTGTGTGTGTGTGTGTGTGTGTGTGTGTGTGTGTGTGTGTGTGTGTGTGTGTGTGTGTGTGTGTGTGTGTGTGTGTGTGTGTGTGTGTGTGTGTGTGTGTGTGTGTGTGACAGAGCACTATATGAATAGACCATATGTAAAAGCAGCATCATTGCTTCTGCTGTTGGCTCTCTACTGTCTGCAAGTCAGGACAACATAATAATGCAATTTCGAGGAGAAGGGATGAAAGGAGAAAAGTAAGAAAAACGAGAAGGAGATGAAAGGAGAGGAACGAGGAAGAGAGGAGGAAACGTGTTAGAATTAGTTTTGAGAGGCAGAGGGAGAAGAAGAGAGGTGAAGGAAGAGGCTAGAGAAAATTAGGAAAAGGAAGAGAAAAGGGGAGAGAACAGAAAAAAGGATGGATGAAAAGTCGAAGGAAAAGTAAAAGAGATGAAACGGGAGGAGAGGAAAGAATGAGAAAGAGAATAAGATGTGAGAAGCAAAAAAAGAGGAGGGGATCTCAGTAAATCAGTTTTATGGCCGTGTGTCGGTACAGGATTGACTGGAGCTAATTAATGTGTAGGAAACTATTACAAGCTCCTGCAGTTTTATGTCCTTGTTTCTCTTTCTCTGCAGCACATTTCCATCCTGCTCTTCCTCTCATCCAACACCCGCCCTTTTCATCCTCTAACTCTTTTTGTGACCGTTATGCAGTGATGGGTGACAGGCAGACAGATGGAAGAGAAGTGTTATATAAACAGATTAGATAGATCCAGTGCGTTGGTTCTGGTTTCCCCACATCTTCTGAACCACTCCAGGATCCTTAACCTCCTGATCAACATGTAGTAAATGGCAATGAAGTGGCTAATCCTGGGTTTTAAACTTTCTGAAGCCACATGAATTCAGGGGGCGTTGTACGACACACATTTCCAAAACGCGTGCTCAAAAATGCCGTTTAATTCCGCTTAAAATGTATTATTTATTAAGCAATAAATTCTGGTGGACTTTCCAGAAAACAAATAAATCCCAAATCCAAAATCCAAATATCACTATTGTTATCAGGTAATCGTCAAAAATACACCTGCAAAATAATGTGCTAAATTATGTGCCAAAAATATGTAAATCAATGTGCCAGATAATGAAATTTACTATAGAATAAAGCGTCAAATAATATGGTCTGAATACTGTGTAGACCTTCCACCAACCAACAAAAAATCACACAACTTTATCGTCCATTGTTTGTAAAAAATGTAACTGAAACTGAAGGTAGAGGGGCAGATGAACAATCACTGTTCTCAAACTAAAATGTGTATTAAGTAAAAGGTCAAATAGAAATGATGAGCATTTCTCTCGGAGGGAAAACGCATCGAGTCCTTTTAAGAGCGATTAGATTTGAGTAACCTGTTTGTCTTCTATCTACAGAGTCCTTTAATGTCAGTGATATTTCATGCAAGGCAAAAATAAAGAAATGCATTTGGCTTTGTTTCAGCAGGAGACAAATGAAGACTCATGTTCGGGAGTGACAGTTCAAATGTCTTTTCTGGCTGTTTGTGGAGGACAGAGACTGTTGTGTAATGAGTCTGGAACAGCCTTTGAAACTCTGTCCGCAATTACTCAAAAAGTGCATTCCTTTCTCCATTTATCACATGATTTATTTATTTGCCTGAAAGATTTTCCACATCGATCAACTGTAATAACTCTGTTCTGAGGAACATGTAATTTGATTTTGCCATTTCAACTCAGCTTCCCAAATTTGATAAATCATAATTTGCAAATGAAAGTATTGAGTGGATGCTCAACTCCTGCAGCAGGGGGAATAACATTTCCAACAGATAAGAAAGAAAACCCCCTTCAGCGTGGAATAAATTCATATTTCATCCATTGTATTCAGCTGCTTGTGGCCATTTCAGTGCATTGCTCATCTGCTTTGTTTACACGATTTATTTTTGTTCTCTGCAGCAACAAGGTGAAAACACATTATTATCTGCTAGAAAATGCTGCTGTGAGGTCTGCTTAATAACGGTTTCTACAATTATCTAAACAGCAGAGACATCGTCTGCATCTGCCGCACATTTCTGGATCGTTCCGTTTGGGGCATCGTAAATGTGACAGGCTGTCAAACTGAAAACATGGCACTCAATTGCATTTCAATAACACAAGTCTAGATTTTTTTGTCTACGTCATCAGTTTTGTTTTGCATCACAAGTATTCCAATCATGCAGTGCAGAGTGATGTATGAGCCCTCGCAGGAACGGAAAAGATTCAGCTGCTCAGATACTAGAAAGCCTAGTTTAACATTACTGTAAGAGAAGAAAACACACGGAAACTGTTGCATACACGCACCATACAAGCAGAACATGATCAAACAAACACAAGTAGTAGTGAATCACAGAGGCGCACACACACACACACACACACACACACACACACACACACACACACACACACACACACACACACACACACACACACACACACACACACACACACACACACACACACACACACACACACACACACACACACACACACACACACACACACACACACACACACACACACACACACACACACACACACACACACACACACACACACACACACACACACACACACATTCCTCTGGCTAGTCAGTCAGTAGGTCAGTATGCTATGTTGAGTTATGGGCTGTGTGTATGCTGCACTCTCATTAAGTCCAATCTAGATCTGGACTGATGACATGAGACAAAAACCGGCCATTTATAAGAGAGCTAGTGTTTAGGAATTCCTGTCTATAACCTTTACAACTACTATTTGTACTACAACTACTAGGTTAACGAGTATGTATGGCTACAGCTAATATACTGTGACAACGACTACTGATATGTGTACTTAAAGTGCTGCCGTTACGTCCGTCAGTCGCCCCATGTTTTATCTCAATGCGAGGCTATTTGAATCTTGATTCTTCCAGGAACACACGCTCACTTTCTCCTGCAAACTTTAAGCTTCTGCAAGCTCTGAATCAGCCCGTTTGTTTGCTGTATGAGGAAGTATGTTTCTCTGTGTTATACATGGGACTGAGTGTAATCTCTGAGCATCTGCGGACGCTGATAGATTACCACTCGGCTTTAACATGAGCCAAACAGAAACCCTAGAAATGACTGTTGAAACTGTTTGACATTTCAAACTAGGAAACACAGTCTTCTGGGCAGATAGAGGAACACACACAGACACTAATACACATACATACAGTAGTGACGCAACTGAACACACACACAGGGAAATAAACAAACACATAAACAAAGACACACACAGGTAGATTAACTTTAGTGATCCCAAAATGAGATTATAGAAATGGGACGTATAGAAAGTCAACGTTTTACCCCAAAAACACAAACTAATACATTACAGTCAGTGCACACAGTAACACAGGCGCACATCCAGCACAAATAAACTTTGTTTTTAAGTTGATGCTGAGCCAGTTTCCTTGAAGCACAGAGACAAAGAGCTTTTAAAGGCCCAATGATATAACACACTTCTGTTGGGCTCGCTGGTTATCTTGAAAGAGAAACAAGCAGCATTGTTTTTGTGTGACATTGAAAAGGAAGAGAGCACAGATAGAAAGAGAGGGAGAGGTTGCTCTGTCCTTCGCTTTTTATCCTGCTGTTATTATTAGACTGCTAAACTGTAGAAAGGCTTCCTCTGCTGTGATAATGGGTGCAATAGTGGTGCGACAAATATAAGCACCCCATAAGGTGCAAGTCAGCAATAAGGGCAGCATGAGTCCAGCTTAACAAACCGAATGTACTATAAAGAAGTGACTTTTCTCATGTTGCTTACTTAATATTGCTTTATCACTGCATTGGTGCAAGTAATGACAATCAATTAAAATCATGCAACTAGGGCTGCACGATATTGGAAAAAACTGACATTGCGATTTTTTCCCCCCTGCGATATATATTGCGATATGAAAACATACAGGAATTGAAGAAAAGACTGTTTTTTTTCCCCGCAAACCATCCTTTCTTGAACTTTAATGCTATACAATTGGTATTTTTTTAACTATATTTAACCGGATGAAGGATTTATCAGAGCAACAAGCTGAGCTAGCTCGGTTAGCAGCGCCGAACTGCCCTGGAGAAACACATGAAACTACTTTATTCAGTGTTTTTACCTTTAATCACCGGGTCCGTTTGCAGAATCAATGCACAGTTATGGGTTCATGTTTTTAGATTTTAAGAACCTAAACTGTAAGCTAGCTTTTGTACATTGAATACATTCACCTAAATAGAATGATTCATGTCTATTAAAGGTTTCAATAACCACTATAAGAAAGTACATTCATCATAGAGTTGAATTACATATTTTATGCAAACACTACAGAAAGGATTTTGACTTTAAAGGACAAGAGCTTGAAGCAACGACTGAAATGACTGAACTATGAAAGAATACATTCACCTTCTGGCATTGTGACATATACTGGCAAAATAATAGTCACTTTGTGATGTCAAAAGAAATCACAAAAGCAGAACCAGAACCAGCAGCAGTCAGACCTCATACCTTAAATGGGTTAATATTTGACTTAACAGACTGAAGAGGACAATAAAATAGACCTGCTAAAGGCACAAAAGAAGAAGCACAATAAGAAAGAAAGCAGAAAAGACAGAAAAGCAAAGGGAAAAAGAAAGGAAAAGGGGAAGGGAGGAGGTGTAAGGTAAAGAAAGGAATAAGGAGAAGTATTTTTCTTTCTCTGGGCATCATGGCTACCTGGCTCTCCACTGTGCGTCATGGCAGATGTCGACTCACAGAGAGAGGAGGCTAATTTTAGCAGCCACATCACAGCAGAGGGATGGGCTCTAATGATTGGCTGCTTGGAAAGTCCACAGGACTCAAGGAGAACGGGGTGTGTGTGTGTGTGTGTGTGTGTGTGTGTGTGTGTGTGTGTGTGTGTGTGTGTGTGTGTGTGTGTGTGTGTGTGTGTGTGTGTGTGTGTGTGTTTTGAGTGGGTGATTAAGAGTGAGAAAAGGACAGAGAAGGAGGGAAAGGGGTTGATGAGAGAGTGACAGAGAGAACAGAGCAGTGACTCAGTGATTTCAGCAGATTATAAAACACTAACATGCACCAAGACAGGAATCTGGTATCTGCATACAAACACTATGTTATGAATTTAACCAATTATGGCCTTTATTTAAGAATAAAAAGATGCACAACACGTCCAGTGTGATGTGCCTCGCATGCATTGTATTAATGGAGCTGAAGGGAAAATTGAACTCTCTCATGCAAAAGGATGAACAAAATAAAATGATTTCAGAACAGCAACTTAAATTGACACCAAGCTTTTACTTGCACACTTTTCCAAAGCTCTGGCTTTACCCAATCCCAATACATAGATAACAAAACAATATAAATACAAATCCATGTAACTAAGCTGAAATCCATATGTTTAAAAGGTTTCTCCATCCACCAGAGGCTATTTTTGTATTTAAGGATGACATTAATAATATTTCGACAATGATCAACAAACAAATACAAAATATTTGCTGACATTAAAGAGGCTTCTGAATCTCCTCATTACATATGATACTGATACGGTTCCGATACAATACGATAACATCAACAAGGACAAATATTTAAGATAAGATACAAGGAAACAGACATTTAACGGAACATCATGATCATGGAAGAGAAGCATGCTCAAGATGCTCTAAAGAACATTTGACATGTGATTTAAATCCAATTTGAAGATTGACTGGTGCACAAAAGACAAAAAGGACCCTGCATCCTCGATTTGACTGTAACAATTCACGGCTCTCAACCGTCTTCTTAATGTTTCCCAAGTTTGTTCTCTATCACGGGCACATAGACCGCTGAAAAATGGCCACCGATCTCCTATTTATCTCTGCGTTTACCGAGCTGGACAGAGAGGAGAGAAGCAGGATGAGATCCAAGGGGAAATCAGAACACTTGGGGTCAAGGCGAGAGAACAGATGAAGAACAGAGAGTAACGGTACGTCCACACAGCAGCTTCAGAAGCAACTTCCACCGCTTCCAACGCTTCTCTGCCCATTGACTTTGAATGGGGATGATGTCACTTTGCCTCGCTTGTCGCCGAACTGCATTGTGGGGGAGCGAAGCGAAGATTTCCAGGATGTCCAGGATTTCCAGGATTCCAAAGTTGAGCAATGTTCAACTTTTGAAGCTGAGCTGGAAGCGCCAGCCAATCAAACACGTTTATGCAAATCTGACAGTAGAAGCGCTAGCCAATCAAACCGCGTGTAAGCAGGGAGAACCAGACCGCAGTTCATTTCCTCATATTCCAAACGAGAAATTACGGTAGCAAATCACCCGGTTCTTTACGACCAGAACTATTAACGGGATACAAACCGGAGGAACCAGGCATGGAGGGAGGTGGCAGAGACAGTGGGTGAAACTGGTAGGTTTTCGCCTGTTTGGGAAGTTTATATATATATATATATTGCTCGCATAAAATCCCCGGGGTTTTTTGCTTTGTATGTCGGGGGCGGGAGATTCATGTGATTGGTTGTTGGTCGCATTGCTCGCAAAAAATCCCCAAGCTGTCAGACACGCCCAGCTGCAAGATTTTCAAGATTTTTGAAAAGCTGCTGTGTGGACGTAACGTAAGGCGAAAAGAAAGAAAGAAAGATTGTTTTCACTTTAGTGTTTTCCCTCTTTATCAAGTCTGCAAAACTAAGTTAAACAGTGCATGAGGTGGAGGGAGATAAAGTAAAAATATAAAGGTAAATAATAAATATAACATATTTTTACAACATGCTACTCCCCCAATATTGAAATATTGCATTTCCACATTTGCTGTTAAAATATTTACTTTCCAGGAAAAACAACTTGATGAAACCACAATATGTTTTAAATGAAATTGTGAACAATGGTGTTTGAAAAGACAATAAATGTTTCTATTATAAAGCTTGGAACTTGCAATTGCTAAAGAATAATGTCGATAAGAAAGATTATAGATACAGTATATCAGAAATCTGACAATGCAGCACACGCAAAGCAAACCTGTGATTTACACAGCTGAGCCCTGAAGTCAAGTATACAAGTTTTTTGTCTCTCTTTATCACCTTTAATGGAGTCAGACGGTTTTCAGATGGCAGATTTCTCTTTATAAAAGCTGCAGAACAGGCCCCATGCAGAGCAAAGGGCTCAGGTCTGGAGAAAGCTTTCAGTGAACTCTCTACACACCTGCCCCGAGTGAGAAAGAGGCGTAAAAGCAACAGTGAAGTCACAGTTATTATGCAGAAACATTATCTCTCTAAAGTGAATCACTCACGCCAACAGCCTTGACGCTTCTCGCATAACACATAAAGGATTTGATAGCAGTGTGAAAAGGATTTCCTCCTGCTCTTTCTATAGTCCCCTCTCACGTCTTAGATCTGAAATGTCACATCCGTAGCTATTAGCCCAACTTCGTACTGCAGAGCTCTGAAAAGGCACTCTGCCTACAATTTATGCCCCTCATTAGCGTGAGACGAGACAGTGAACAAGTCCTTTTGAGATTTCTCTGAATGCCGGCTCCTCATCACCAGCCCATGGCCTGAATGACGCGTGACGCGTGGAGCGACGCCCCCCCCCCTCCACGCCAAGGGCAGGCTGATTGCCAAGGCTTCACTCAAAGGTCATGCAATTAAGCTTTGTTCCTGCTTCAATAAGGATTTGAATGACTGTGCTCTGCCGTTTGCACAGATGTGATTTTTGGCCTCTATCAAGCTTAAACCCTGCCCTCCGTTCATGTTCACAATCATGAATTCAAAGAAATGAGTCTGAGACAGAGGAATCCTTCACAAAAAAAAAAAGGCAGAAATGATTACCCATGCAGCTTGTCCACACATTTAGATATTCATATTCAACTGCAGTGGCTTAGAGGTAAAGTAAGCTGGATTGTAAGCCAAAGGCGGCTTGGACCGGAGTCTGGTAAGGGGAAAGCTCTTCTTCCTGGATTTGTCCTTGGGCAAGGCATTTAACCTCCAAATTGCTTCACTGGAGCTACTTAATGGCCACATGTCAAAGGCTGTAATTGTACTTCGATGCTTAATTATGAAAAAGCATGAATATTCAGCCAAATATTGCTCATATTAATAAGTTGGTATAAAAGGCTTAACAGGAGAGAAATTCAATATAAAATGTAGGCTTTTTACAAAACAGCTGGCTTGAAAAAGGCCTGTTGCCCTGAAACCTGGAATGGATGGGCTCAGTGGAGGCTGGGCTTGTACTCTGCAGCTCCCAGGTGTGAAAGTGTGTAAAATCATGAATATGAAGCAAGAGGGGAAGAGTGAGAGACAGAAAACAAGCTCAGGAAATCTTACCTAAATAAATAAAGGTTAAAAAAACTGGGTCGCTGACAAAGAGAGAGTGAAGGAGGCTTAAGAGAGGCAGGAGCAAGAAGCCAAGTTCCCCCCCACAAAGTCCGATGCAAATATCAATCTTCGTATGGCGGGCTCAGGCAGACTATCTGGTAAAATGGCATGCATGCTGGGGGGGGGGGGGGGGGCGGGGAGACGTGACCTAGTTTTAAAGATGTGTGGCTCAAAAACAACCAAAACAAGTACATGATTAATGCTGCTTTGCATGTCTGCCTCCACTGCCACTGGAGTCTGTCAGCAAATGTACTAATGGGGAATAAAGAAGTTAGCCAGTAGCTGTTTGCTCTGAAGCTCGGCAGGTGCAGCTTTCACAAACAAACATCAGACCAAACAGACCAGAGAAAGAGGATCCAAAGTCTAAACAAGCTTTACCCTACAGGGCCTACACGGAGTGCCAGGTTTCAGTAAAACTGAATATTATATTTAGTTTTTATATAGTTTTGTGTGCCTTTGCTGAATGGCTCTGATATACTAAGCTCCACCCATCAGGCAAGGCCAAAATAAACCCTATGACATGTGAATTGGAGTCTTATAATAACACAGACCTTCACAGCTGTTCTCATATTAGCGCCCACTCTAAGCCATGAGGTTCAGAGTCATTTTAAGCAACACTTATCAAAAGATCATTTTGTTCCTTCAAGAGAAGGAGAAATCCACGGTCAGATACTATTGCAGTAATATATCTTCAATCTGTGATGTTCAGACTGTTCAGTCGTATTAGTTTCAACGACAGTACACTTTTTGTATACCGATCATTCTCATCTGCTTCTACTGCACTTAGTGATTCAGTCCCCTTACAATAACTACTCTATAAAACCCAGAAAACATGCATGATCATTATGTAGTAAATAAATGAGACAAAACATGAATTTGCTGCTGGACTCATGCTACCATGCCTCTTCTCTTTGATGCTGAGAGATAAACATCAAACCCAGATATTTTGTTACTGATTTTTTGGGATTAAACTGCAACATTACCACAAAACAGCTCGTCCACCTTGAGGGTATAGATATAACAAGGTAAAAAAAGCAATACAATGTCAACAATTTTCTTTGTGTTGTTTTATAATTTCATAAATGCATCAAACTATAGTTATTTTACAGTGGGTGACAAAAAAATTGGAAATGAAAAAGAATAAAAACGAAAAAGAACTAGATGCATACTAGAAATAAGCTTTTGAATAAATTCCAATCCCTCTGTATATATAGTATAACTATAAAACGTTAAACACTGTTATCTTCATTGTAAGGGTAAAATAGGTTTTGCGGCTCCAGATACATTTTATTTCGTGGGCGAGGGGCCAAAATGGCTCTTTTGATAGTAAAGGTTGCTGACCCCTGGTATAGAAGGTAGCATTCAAAGTTGCCTGTTTTTTTACCAGCCAGTTTTAAAGTGAAAAATGTTACCCTCGCCGTGTCAAGCTATCAACAACATGAGTTTGAAAACTGGAGTGTTTATTTTGTCTTCTTGTCAGCTACTGGCGCCTTGCAATCCTCATTGTGGCATAAACATGATTAAAGCAAAAAGTGAGAACCAATGTTTTAATGTGAAACTAATTATATCCACAAAAAAAACATTGTAAACTTTCATCAAAGACTTATTTGTACAAAGTTTCCCTACTTCCTGTTAACCCACTGTCTTTGAAAATGTTGTGATAGTGTGTGCGTGCGTGCGTGCGTGTGTGTGTTTAAGGCAGCAGAAGTAATGCAGATTTAGCTAGGCATCAATTATTAGTGTGGCGCCAAGCACAGGAAAGCGATAATGATGACACAAACAGCTCGGGTACCAAGCCTGCACAGGTACAACTTCAGAACAACCACTTTGAAGTGCACTTCATTCAAAAAATAGATATTTTAAAAAAACTGTATAACAGTTGTTTTTGTACAAGTCATTTATCAGTTTGAGGGTTTTGCAGCATCTTTATCTGCTGGTCACACTTCATCCTTACTGATGCACTCCTTTTTTATGCTGAATTATTTTACTTTGACCTTTATCTTTGTCAAACTTGCTTTTTACCTCATCCATTACACTGTTTACATCTTCATTTATTTTCTAAAGCCTTGCTGGTCATCTTCATTTATCATTCTTTAGATTTAAATAGCAGAGCGGGTGTTACAATATGCAGTCCTCTGATGTGCTTTTCCCGCATCCTTCCAAATCTTTACATCCATTATTGCAACTATTTCCATCACACACTGTCAAGCTGAGCATCTTTCAAAGGCCTTACTTCTTAAACAACATGATTTGGTTGTTGTTTTTGATTTTATTTCAGCACCTGCTAGGTGGGCAACAGGAGCAATACTGACAGCTTAATAGAACGGCTGCAGGCTACAGTATGTTGGCCGTGTGTGTGTGTGTGTGTGTGTGTGTGTGTGTGTGTGTGTGTGTGTGTGTGTGTGTGTGTGTGTGTGTGTGTGTGTGTGTGTGTGTGTGTGTGTGTGTGTGTGTGTGTGTGTGTGTGTGTGTGTGTGTGTGTGTGTGTGTGTGTGTGTGTGTGTGTGCATCTGCTGCCTGGTGTGCGTGTCGGCATGCAAACCTCTCCACCTTCATCCACTCACTGAGCCTGGCACAGGGGTGAGAGAGTAACTGAAACACCAACTCTGTGCATTACTGTGGCTGTTTGCATCTGGTTGCCATGGAGTTTCACAGCTGTTTCTACCAGACCCTAATGAGCTACAGCAGCTGCTAGCCTGTTTGGTAACACCAATACACACACACACACACACACGCTTTTCTTTACACATGATTACTTATCCATTAATAGACGTGAAAGTCCAACAGTACTCCAGTGGATTAGTACACATTAGGTATTTAAGGCTAAGGCACATTACACTATTAAGTCTAGCACTTTTTAAGTCATTTACCTCTAACATCTGCACATCTGGATGAGTATACAGCTGTTTGAGAACAATGTGTTTAACTTGCAATGTGTTTAAAAAAGATCTGAGAATGGTTGACAGAGTTTGTCAATACCCAGAGGACATTTTCCGAAGTCCTAATTCGATTGATAAATTATTGAAATGTATTTATATTCAGCAAGCATGCTGTGTTTTCCATCACTTGGCTTTTGTTTTGAATGAGATACATTCAACACAGGCCCCCATGTTTTATCAAGGCTTGTTTTACCCCCATAATGTGCTACTAATTAACTAACACAGATAATTTCTGATCTCTGCAAGTTAGTTACAACTGGCTGATTCCTTTGTGTCATCCTCTCTAAAAAATTTAAATAAAACGTAATCTCACCACAGACAAGTGGCTTGGCCTGGCCTGGGCATTCGGGGGTTTAGCGCGGCGAAAATCTGAATTGCGTAACGTCACTTGTGTCACTACGCGCCTTTGCGTACCTCAAAACATCAAAACAAAACACATATTTTGTCTACACGTGTTTCTTGTCAACACTCAATGGAGTAAACTTCTAGACATTGCCGTTTCGGTCCCTGCAAAAAATCTTTGGACTTTCTATGACTGATTGAACTGGTGCTGGCCGAGCCGCGCAGGACATAACCCACGGACCTGTGAAGCTGCAGGAGGCAGAGGCTTACTGGACGACAGAGTTGTTCACCGTGTGCACAGACAGGGTTAACGTCGGTATGAACAACAGAATTGTGCCAACACTCCGCCAACTGGCTGCAGTGGGAGACTCCCCTGTGCACATTCTGTGCCCCGCGCACACACTGGAGAACTGCGCAAAATCAGCTGATCCCAATGTTCACGCTCTGTGGTCAAGCTGCTGCAGCTTTATTTACACCAAAGTGGAGTGAAACACACAGTTGCAAACTTACTCGGGGTGTTATTGGAAGAGTTTGAAATCAGACAGAGGTGGAAGAAGTACTCAGATCTTGTACTTGAGTAAAAGTAGAAGTACCAGAGTTACTCTGTTACAGTAAAAGTCCTGCATTCAAAATGTTACTAAAGTAAAATTAGAAAAGTATTATCATCAAAATATAGTTAAAGTACCAAAAGTAAAAGTAGTCATTGTGCAGATTGGTCAATTTCAGAATAATATATATGATATGTTTTGTAATGATTGATCATTAAAGTGTTCTCAAAGCTGGTAAAGGTGCAGCTAATTTTACAAAGTAGATCAAAGTCAAGTAAAGTACAAATATCTCAAAATTGTACTTAAGTGCAGTACTTGAATAAGTGTACTTACCACATCTGAAATCAGATATGACTTCAAGTCATGTGATAATTTTTTAGTATTTGATCCTTCAACTTGGCCTCAGGAAATGCAAGGACTTCACAGTGTTGGCAACACGTTTTGGAGAAAACAAAACGGAGGCTTAAAAAGAGACAGGGAGGTGCATTTTCATCATCTTCATCATCATCATCTAGCATGCAAGAAGTGTAAATAGAGGACAGTGAAGGAGACATTGAGGAGGACCACGCTTTGTGTGGGGTGAGTACCAAACGCTGTCTCCTGGTAGGCCTACTCATCTGAGTAACTCACTAAAAACGTTATGTGCACCCCTGCATATAATACATTAACCGTGCTTTACCTGAACCTCATCATGACAATAGAGAGGACGGCAGGATTGTAATTTCCCGTGTTCAGTGAATGCAATTATTATGTAAAAGATTATTTTCCAAGGCACACCTTCATATGATCATCAAAAAAAATAAGAGAATAAATGAAAAACAGTTATGAAATAATACTATATGACAGTAAAACAAGAATACAGTTTAAAAGGAGAGTGATTTGTAAAATATCCATAAAGAAAAAGTAAATCTGTTTACAGTTCTGTTTCATATGGGTGTTGAGAGATGTATCCATAGATCTCTTCATTTTGCTCTCAAAGTGTACCAGATTGATGCTTTTAACAAAATCTTCCCGGGGGAGCATGTCCCTGGACCCCCCTAGGAGGTTAGGTCCACCCCCCACTGTAGCGCCCGGTACCTTAATGGGAGACCCTACATGTTTGAGCACCCTCTATGAAATGTCAAGCTACCCCACAGCACCCCCAAAAGAAAATCTCTGGCGCCGCCACTGTGGGCTAAGCCCCTAATGTTTCCAGGTCAAGGAAACGCCCCTGCCACAGACAATTAAAGCCACACTTGACTTAGCCAAAGCTGAATGTAAAGAACATCAGCAATACAGATAAATATATGACCTACTAAACAATAATACTACATGCATTTCTAGTTGAATTTAATTCATCATCTTTGTTCTGGTTTATTGCTGCTGCAGCCACCCGCCCCCCCCCCCCCCCCTCCTCAACTGCTGCAGCCACCCCCCCACAAATTACACTATCAGATTGTTATGGGTACATTTGCTAAACAAACCGCATGCACACTTGGATTGAATGTACAGTGAATATGCACCGAGCACATAAAAACAATAGCAATTTGGAGAGAGTTTCACACCTGCTCTGCAATCATACTTTTTGGCAACCCCATCATTACCGCTTCCTTCCTCCCATGGTGCACTGCACAACAGCCTGTTAAAGGTATTGGCACTAACACTAAAGTCTGCTTAAGTAATATTTTGTTTAGCATATTAGCCTCTAAAGCTTTTTCTTCAGTTATAAACAAAACCACTATTGGACTTTATGAAAACACCCTTATTAAGACATTGTCCTTTCAGCACACCAGTAAAATATGCAGGAGAACAACAAGCCTAGTAACAAGTATGATGTCTGCTATATTATTATCTAGGAAAGCGGAAGGGAGTGGTGTGTGGCGCAGTGGGTTGTGTGTAGGTGTTCGGATCAGGGGGTCACAGGTTCAAACCCCGCTTTGGATAAAAGCTAACAAGTGACATGTAATGTAATGTAAAAAGACAGCAACTGAGAAGGCCCATTTCAATTGTAGAAACATAGATTATAAAAAGGAAGTTAGGTGCCTTTGCTAGCCTCTTAACACCTACCCACCCCTCTTCCTGGTTGTGAATATGAGTTCTTACACTCCCTTTTAAATGGTAACAGTTTTTACATTTCAAAGCGTTTTGCAAAGTAATTTGCAGACTGCATAACGATTTTGTGTTTGTGAGAGTAACTCTCACAAAATGATTCACCCATGCCCCATTTTGCACCATTTATGATAATTATCTCATTGATACGTGATACATTTAAAGCTCATTAAATATGCTTTTCACCAGATTTGGAGACATACCGTATGGATATTTAAGTGTGGTTGTGCAGACCAAAGTGCAAGTGTCTGTATGTGTTCCATGTCTAAAAGAATGACAGATCTTCAGAGAAACAAAAAGTAACCGAAAAAATTAATGAAAAACAGAAAGCAAGTCATTTGAATACATACAACCCCATTTTCCGAGTGTGTGGTACAACATTTCAATATCACAATCCTTGAAGAAACCCCCAGCGTGTGCAGAGTTTGTGAATTCATGTTCCCGTCTTGACATTTTGTATCCTCTAATAAATGTGTGTGTCCACTGCCCATGTTTCAGTGTTTTGACAAGTGTCACACAATCCCCTGAGTGAGAGCAGGGGGATTTCTCTGAAGAAGGGGGAGCTCTGCTTTTGTCAGAAGGGATGAAGTCGAGGCCTTCTTCAGAAACAGTCTGACTGGTGACTCAGTTTCATACCACCTATATTACATTACAGGAAAAAAAATTAAATTAGGTTTTTGTTATCTACGTGCACGAAAGCACAAACACTCTTGTGCTCAAATGTTTTCCCTAACCATTAACCACAAGAACAAATATGTGGCGTCTGTATATGTCCTGTAAGTCATAACGACTTCCTGTTAGTCTACAAAAAGGTTCCAAATCTTCAATAGCTGCCCTCATTTTATCTGAGATGAAAACAGCGTTACTGAATGTAGCGTTTGACTGTGTCCTCCTTCCCCCAAGTAAAGCTCTCTAAACCACTTCTAAGAAAAGTCAAAGCTGGAGTGAAAGACTCGCAAAGGCGCAAATAGAGACGGATCGTTTTTAGAAAAGAGCAAAGTTGTCATTACAAGGCCGTAGTGTTTACTATTCGCCACACCTCCCTCAACCAGGGTGAGTATCATTCCATAAACATGTCTGCATTGAGCCACTGTTCAATCTTCTTCGCAGTAGGGATGCACTGATTAGTATATTTGACTCCCTTAGATTACCACCCTTTTTTAAATGTGCTTTTAGTTTTCGTTGATCATTTCAAAAGTGATTTGGATTTGGATATGTCTGGCTCCCACATCCAACATCAAATTAGATTCGTAGACACGGAAAGTATGCAAACTCACAAATTCAAATTGACATTTATGTAAAATGCCAAAGAAAACTAAATATGCGATGTACTTTAATATAAACCAGTTTGTTATTGAACATAATGGATTAATTAAATACTGCAACCCAGTCCTTAAATATTGCTGTGACAAAATACCGATTCGTACCATCCATTTACAGACTTTTTTGGCACTTGAAAATTGGACTTCTACTTGCTTGTTAATTAGTTTTACACCAAATTGACACATGTAAATGGACATTTTTACATGTGTCAATTTGTCCATGTTTCTAAGATCTATTTTAGCCTGATTGACCCACTGTTCAGATACAAAGACAATCCTTATTCTTTTAGTGAGTCAGGTCAAAAGTAAAACAGTCTACAGCACTCTCACTCCTTCAAGACATTCTGAAACTCTCTCTTCTTTAACACAGTGAAACTATTAAAGTGGTACGATGCAGATATCCTTGACAGGAGAACAAAGAAAGAGACACTCCTCTCTGCCAAACTGAAGAATAGTAAATTGCATAACAGAGCCAAAAATAGCAACCTCCAATGTTTGCTTTAGCTTAAGTATTGTTATCTTAGTCAAAAGAGACATGTCATTCAATCAGGGTCATGACCTTTGACATGTTAAACATACAACAGGCTGTTGCTCCTGCCTCAGGACACTGACAGCCCTTAGTTTAGACTTTACCTTCTGGCTGAAGGGCTGGTTATTCTTGAAAAGTGTATCACTTCAGCTGAAGAACATGAATAGTTGCTTTAATATATATTTTTGGCAGAATTACATTAGCAATAATATTTTAAGCAAGTGTCTAAATCTTCCTAAGAGTGCTGCGTCTGTTGCATGTGTTTGTAGTCTCGATCCAATGCATTGCAATTACATGATGTTCTGGAATTACAGAACATTCACTGAATGCCATTTTGAACTTAAAAAACCCTAAAAGCAATATTCTTGAATTCAAATTCATTGACAACATGGTCAAAATAAAATGTTATCAAGTATGAGAGTACAAAAGAAGTGCAAGTAGCGAATGATATACTCTCTCCAGCAGCAAGACAACACACTTTTCACATTCAACAAGTTAAGCTTTTCTGACATGTGCGTAGAAAAGAAACTGAACCTGTCAGATGTCAACCACCCCTTTTTCTTTATTCAACCTTTTCCTGTCACTCACTGCAAAACATCTTCCTTTTTATAGCAGTGTGCCCTGGAGCAAGGCGACAAGGCCGCGGTATGAAAGGGAACGTGGCCCCCAGCTCTTAATCCGAGGCCCGGGTCAGAGCGGGGAGCTACAGTAGTAATTACTGAGAGACTGATTGCTGACAGGACCTTCCAACAGTCTGTGGTTAACTGGATAGAGCTGAGGGGGAGGAAGCTTCAAATGCACAGACATGACAGATGCTCTGCTGATGACTTGTACTTCGGGGTGGTTCAGGGCCATGCATGCCATTTAGCTCTATTGATTCTCCTTTCTAAAATGTTATACTATTAAACTTTTTAAAAAAATAGACCCATTTGCCTTTTTTGGAGGAAGAATGGGGAGAGGTCACAGCAGGGGGGAGTGCAAATTACAAATTGTATTAATTCATTTTGTAAACAAATCATTGTTGAAGGTGCTCTACTGAACATCTTTGGAAATTGAGAGGTGCCATCAAAGGTTCTTCTCCTTTATTCAAAAATCTCCCCTGCCCATTTTTAAGATTAGATGTATTTTGTTTCAAATGGCAGTTATTTTTGAAGTGAAACTCAAGAGACAAGTTCCCCTCAAACAGATTTGAACGCACTTCACTGAGTGGGAGGAATGTGTGATGGCGGCAGGCGAAGCTGCGCCACAACTGGTTCACTGCACCATGTTTCAACTGGATTATGCCAGTTTCTTCCTCAGGGTGGTCATTTGAGAGTCCTTGGGATCATTCATCATGAGCATATGGATGTTTCAACATGGTATTTTAGCCAACCAATCTGTGCCATCCATGCGTCTCGTTGATTTAGCTGTGGTGGCGGAGATGACTGTATTTAATCTGGACATAACTGTTTGTTTCAGTAAAGAAGTGACTGCAGTTGCTGGATCAGGGTTTTCCCAAGTCTAAAGTCAACTCAATGGCGTTGGATCACAGCTAAAAAGGATTACTTGTGGGGAAGAGCTTTCCATATTTTCAGAAACAAGGGCTATCAGAGGAAAAGTGTAATGTCCTAGCTACATTTTAAGAGAAAATGTGGGATTGCAATATCGATAATCCAGAGCAATTTTTTAAAGTTTTACCCAAGAAGAGATTGGTTTTGCTGTAGAACTAATAATGAATCCTGACATGGTTCCATACATTTAACCTTGACATGTTGTTTAACTAGAAGGTCTCAGTTTCAACCAGATACATGTGCATAGTCATAATATAACTACATGCATACCAAATAAGGCAAAGGTGTAGGGTTAAACCCAAGCCATTTTAAGGCCTTTACAAGAAAACTTGAAATTGAGAAATGTTTCAGGAATTTAAAAGCCAGAAGAGGAATTTATGGGTTTAGCTACTGGGTCATAAAAGTTGTAGATCATGCCAATGTTCAGCAAACCCAACAACCAGACATTACGCTGGAATCTGACCATTTATGACAATTCAGCAAAGCCACAGCAAATAACAGACAGCAAGTCAAGTGGAGCAAAACTGTGAGCTTGTGTGGGCCAAACAGAGGCTGCATTTCATTAAACACATTTTGTGTACAATGTATGCCCGTGTCATCGAACCAAACTGCCACACTAACTTACCTCTGATGGTTTCTTGTGCTGGAGGCGGACCCATGTGCTGCTGGTGACCGTATTCTTGGATGACCTTGACCACAACGTCATCTGACCTGCAGAAACAGAATAAAAGGAAGAGCATACTCAGTGTAATAAGAACCAGCAAACGTCTATTTAAATTGTACTAAAACGTGCACATCTTTCTTGTTGACAAATGAGCACAGCTTGGGACCCAGTTGTAAAGACAACAGTGTTCAGTCATCTGGAGCAGAACATCAGACAAACTTAATCTGTGTTTGATTTGTAAAGAATGTGCATTCATGAGTGTGAATCATGATTTAAAGTGGGGGGGGGGAATGAAGAACAACTCTGGATCAGACTTCATGTTTCACAGCGTGCGTTCAAATTCAATCCAAAGACACTTTATTGTCCCATTGGAGAACTTGGTTTTGCAGAGAGGGTTTACAACACAAACACAATAAAAACACAGTAACATCAGCCATCATCAAACAGCAGCAAATGACTTAATATAGAGCAAAAAGCGGCTCATTGTTTTTTAAGAGTTCTTAAAATGTGATAGAATTCAAGGGCTTTGATGAATCTGATGGAGGCAGTCCAAACAATGCAGAGAAGCACTAAAAGAAATCAGCAGAAAAGACCTTGCCCGTGACTTTTTGACGCCCATGGCAGTACTACCACTGAGTGAGCTCTTTAATTGAAGCCGACTGATGATGATCTATTAAGAGGTTTAATAAGTAATGACAGTATAAATAGCATCTTGTTAAGCAGTTAGTCCACTGTGGTCTTTACAACCTCATTAATACACAACTTAATGGCAATTAACTGACACTGCTGCCAATATCCCACCCACCGCTTCAATCAGCAGCCCTGTATGTGTTTTCTGGTGCCATATATTTTAACAGAGTGTCTATTTGTAATTTAAATTGATGCTGTTTTTTTCTATATATGTTTTAAATTACATCACCATGCATCAGATAGCCAGAAGCTCATTTATATGTGCACCGCAAAGGAGGCTGTCATTAAATATTACATCACATTGGCAATTAAATTACATCAGTGATCACACAGGCATAATGGAAAACTCAAATATTCCAATACTGTGTAATATAACACATTGTGACCATGACTGTGTGTGTTCATTTATGTATGCATGTGTGTGCATGCGTGTGTGTCTGTGTGCTGCCTCCCACTCAACATATTTCCTCGACACCACAGCAGTGCTGCCACCGTGCTAATTTTACTTGTGACGTCTAAACAACTAACAGCACAGAGGGCAGAACTTCTGTCAGACTTTTCTACAAAATTACAGACTGCCTCTCTCCCTACACACACACCTACAGACATACATAACTCACACTTAAACATATACAGTGTGCTATACATAAACATGTTAACACTTCCTCGTATTTATCACATATGCGTGCTCACAGTTTCTCCCACCATCACACACATGTTGCATGCATTGATTTAATGTCTCAAACTCTCAGTTGCACAGTTTCATATACTCACACAAAAACACACTTTAACTCCCACAGCATGACAGGAAATATGGAGTGAATTGACAGCCATGTTTGGGTTTGATCACATTATTTACAAATTGATCCTCCATTCATGTCACATGGACACTGGCCATTAGAAATGAATGTGGAGGGAAGCCATTTCACAATTTAAGAGGCGTATTTGTGAAACTATGTATGTAACTATGTTTTTGTGAGACTGGATTGGACTACCACCTCCCAGCTTGTGTATGTGTGTGTGTGAAAGAGAGAGTGTCTAAAGAATAAAAGAGACTCTACTTTGCTCAAGACAAACACATGAAATGACCAAAAAAACAGTAAAAGGGGTGGGGTGGCATTTTAAATATGTGTTTATCTATGCTGTTGAATGCACATTATCTATCTAGACACATCTGTGGGAGAACTGTCTGCACTCAACTATATTGTGTGTGTGTGTGTGTGTGTGTGTGTGTGTGTGTGTGTGTGTGTGTGTGTGTGTGTGTGTGTGTGTGTGTGTGTGTGTGTGTGTGTGTGTGTGTGTGTGTGTGTGTGTGTGTGTGTGTGTGTGTGTGTGTGTGTGTGTGTGTGTGTGTGTGTGTGTGTGTGTGTGTGTGTGTGTGAGAGATATCTACATGCCCCACGAGACAGCTGCACCTCATCATCACTGTGTGGCCAGATAACGGAGCGGGCCGCAGCGCAGTGGGAGGTTACCGTCATGTCCGTGTGTTAATTAAAAGCCCTGCTTGGTGCATGGCAGGCAACATTATCATGGGCATTCTTCAATTAGAAACCTGATAACCTCCAGTCAGCAGATGCAGCTGGAGCCCACGCTGCACTGGCCAGGGGAAGCTATAACGGCTAACGGCTAATTATAAAGCGAAGAGTGCGGCCGTCAGCACAGGGTGGCTCAATCAGGTCTGAAAAGGCTGCCTGTTAAACCTGCTGTAAAATAATTATACATGCAGACCAGTGACCACATAACACTTAAACCTGCACGAGGTCACTTCCATGTAGTCGCCCCGGCTACAGTTAAACTGGTTTTTTTATACGTTTAAACCATTAAATTACACAGAATTCCTCTATTTACAGATGTAAATCTTGATGAGTATATATCTTATAAGGAAAAGGTTATTTTAACCCTCCTATTGTCTTTGTTTCCCCCCCTTACTTTGGTGTTCGCGGTCAAATTTGACTGGTCCTGTTTGAACTGCTATTACATTAACACAAAAACCATTAATCATCACCAAATTCCATTTAACACCCTTTCAAACTGTAAATATTGTATCAGACTACTGGTATACATGAACAACTGCAGTAAATATACAAAGAATAGACACTGAACATGTATTGCGTGTGCCAGGTGTGATTCACATGGGGAAATGGGCACATAAGGGGGGGGAACACATCTAGTGCGCGTGCGTGTGCGTGTGCGTGTGTGTGTGTTTTGAGTGGGTGATTAAGAGTGAGAAAAGGACAGAGAAGGAGGGAAAGGGGTTGATGAGAGAGTGACAGAGAGAACAGAGCAGTGACTCAGTGATTTCAGCAGATTATAAAACACTAACATGCACCAAGACAGGAATCTGGTATCTGCATACAAACACTATGTTATGAATTTAACCAATTATGGCCTTTATTTAAGAATAAAAAAATGCACAACACGTCCAGTGTGATGTGCCTCGCATGCATTGTATTAATGGAGCTGAAGGAACAATTGAACTCTCTCATGCAAAAGGATGAACAAAATAAAATGATTTCAGAACAGCAACTTAAATTGACACCAAGCTTTTACTTGCACACTTTTCCAAAGCTCTGGCTTTACCCAATCCCAATACATAGATAACAAAACAATATAAATACAAATCCATGTAACTAAGCTGAAATCCATATGTTTAAAAGGTTTCTCCATCCACCAGAGGCTATTTTTGTATTTAAGGATGACATTAATAATATTTCGACAATGATCAACAAACAAATACAAAATATTTGCTGACATTAAAGAGGCTTCTGAATCTCCTCATTACATATGATACTGATACGGTTCCGATACAATACGATAACATCAACAAGGACAAATATTTAAGATAAGATACAAGGAAACAGACATTTAACGGAACATCATGATCATGGAAGAGACCGGGAACACCATGGGTGTTACAAAGTTGACTAAATCATCCAAAATTCAATGAAAGTGGTGATCAGCAATTTGATATGTTCAAATGTTTACTGTGAAGGATATCATAAAGCCTTAATGTAATCGAATGTTAATTATTATGATTGATGAAAGTAGTAAATCGGTCAGATTTGACCCGAAGACAACAGGAGGGTTAAGAATGTTTTTAACTTCCATAAGCAATTATCTGGACTGTTTCTGACAGATAAATTGTTTAATGTGTTGAATTTCCTTTTACATTGTAAAGGGAAATTTGCCTTTTTGCAATTCTCCAAAAAGAGAAAAAATATGTACAGTACATAAATCTTGAAAATGTTATATTCTGAAATAAAGAAAAATGTGCCAAAAGAAAACTGAGAATACCTTGTCTATATGTCAATTCATACGTCTAGCTGAGGGAGACTCTAGAAGAGTGCATCAATAGAACAAACACTCATAGTTAATCCAAAAATCTAATTAAAAAGGTTTTAAAAGGTTTGTTATGTTTTCCCAGATGTGAGATGCAGGTTTTATTCAATTTCTTAATGTAAAAGCCGCGTCATTTACTAAAGCTGCAGCCATCAAGCAGTCAGCTTTTAGAGGCAATGAGGCGCAAATCAGCTTTAGGATTTGACTGAGGTTATCAAACTCGAAAAATAAAATGACATGAAACATTTCATTCACTCTGTGCAACACCACCGGAGGACCAGTTGAAGAGAAAAAGCAGCTGATATTTTACTGAGGAAAACTCAGCAAAATCCAGTTTAACAAACCCAAATCATAATTTCTTGCCTCTTTATCATTTGCCTTTACAAATAAAGAGATATAATTCAGGATTATTGCTTAGTTCTACTGTCTAAGAATCTACACTTACTTATATGTAGGCGTATATTTCTGTTTCTTTATATTAAATAACTGATTCAGTGGCGTTCTTAAGTGCCTATTACTCTTTGTCTGATGTGATTTCTATAGAATAAAGGTTACTTCATTTTTCTTTTACCACTTCTTTCTTTCTTGTGGCTAGTATAAATCTCTCTTGCACAGTCTTTACACCTGCAAGGGCAAGACATTTATTTTCTCTTAAAAGCAGCCCTTGTTCTTGATCTTGCATAAAAGCTGCTTGGGCTACATATTCATATTTATATTGGAGACATGTTTTAAAAAGGGAAAAGTGTTAATGAGTAGAAAAGGGACGGAAAAATAAATGAACACACACACACACACACACACACACACACACACACACACACACACACACACACACACACACACACACACACACACACACACACACACACACACACACACACACACACACACACACACACACACACACACACACACACACACACACACACACACACACACACACACACACACACACACACACACACACACACACACACACACACACACACACACACACACACACACACACACACACACACACACACACACACACACACACACACACACACACACACACACACACACACACTCCCTGATTCTCTCTCTTCAACTTACTGTCGGTGGTGTCGGAGTCGTTGCTGCTCGTGGAGTATTTCCTCCTCTTCTTTTCGCTCTCCATCTGTCATGGTGGCAGAGAGGGAGGGATGAGGGGGAGGCAAGACAGAGAGAGAGAGAGAGAAAAATTACGAGTGAGAAGATGTTCACCATGAAAACACAAGTGTTAATGAAATAATGCGCTGGTGGCACCAATCTGTCAGAGCCTCCGGCCGGCAGCCGGCCAGAGTAAACTGACTTGATCTGCATTTACACATGAGCGCCTCGGACCCTCGTCACAATGATACAGTTGTTCTGTTTCTGCACATACAGTGGGAGTCCTTGTATATGTGGTCTGTAAATTCCTCCTGCAGTATTCACTAGAAGCTATTGGTCTAACTATAACTGGTATAAGGTCCCCATTTGTGCATACTGTAGGTACTTCTTTCTTCATTATGTTACAAAGGAAAAAATACTTAACCAGCTTAACAGGACACCCTTTGAAGTGTTGCAGCAGAAGACAAGAACCTTTTTTTCTGTGTTTCTATGAATAAGGAAATTCAAATGCCACCTTCATATTGTGATAAGAACATCTCTATTTAACAAACACATTGAATTCAGCCAGATCACTACAGAATTAACTTTTCAACTACAGTTCATCCACAAACTACAATGACAGACTATTTCAACATTTTATCTGCAATAAAAATGTGCTTTCTTGTATCTCTGGAACGAGGTATGCCACTTAGCAGAAGGCAGGGCACGAAACTAAATGCATTCAACAACAAGTTGGTTAGATCTCAAGGATACACACAATGTGTTTTGGTGAGTAACACTGAATGTAAACATAACTTTTTTACAACAAAGCAGAAGTTGTTAGCAGAAGCAACACTACATTCAACAGGCGCAAAGGTCCCCTATAAAACTATTTTTTTAACAATATATTATAGGTCTCAGATATATACAAAGACTGACATGTTTTTATATCGTTGGAGCAGAACAAAAAGAGAGGATATTTTTTCATGAAACTTTCCGAATCCCTTAACACAGAGGGGACAGATATTTACAGTATGTATAAAAGACGTGAAAAAGTGGATTTTGCATAATAGGTGACCTAAATTACTTGTATTTTGAGTGATAAACAGTGATAAGTGATGAAAAGTGTTCATGTGTTCAAAGTGTTGCAAAGAGAATGCCATCAGAATTCAATTAACATGTTATGACTTGTGGTGTTTTCCACACTCGTAACATTGATTTGTTGATTGATTTAAACAGGCATTATGAAAAGCAACACTTAAAATGGTCTGTTTTGAGAGATGTACTAAAAAGGTATCTTGGTTTAAAAAATATTCATACTTAGAGGGTCCCTGACAAAGGTTTTAAGTGGGAAAAAGGGAAAATATATCAATGAGGCAACAAAAAAAAACAGCCTCAAGAAATGTTTTTATAGGCTTGCCCTGGTTGCATGAGGGTCAATGGAAGAATATATAAAGTGGCACTTAGAGGGAAAAAGGAGGGCATGGGTCAATAGAGTCTGAAAGAGAGAGAAATGAAGCAAAAGAGAGCGGCAGACAGAGTCAAGAAGTCAAAAGGAGGTTTTAGCGAACCGCTACACCGAGGAAGGAAGGCCAAAAGAGGAGGAGGTGGGTTACAACCTCCAGTGTGGGGAACAGAGATTTATGTGGCTATAAAACTGGGCTATTCCCTCTTATACGGGGCTCTTCCTGTATCCCGGCCCCCCCGCCTGCCCTGCACACACTTAACTACTCTGACATTTATGCTGACAGAAAAACACAGCGCTTCTCTGCTGCCTCTGACTATTTCCATTCCCATGTCCTTCCATCTTACTCGTTTCCACTTTCTCCTTTACGTCCTACCATCCTATCTTCTCTTCCTTACAATAACAGCGACACAAGGAGTCTGCAGAGTAAGGTTAAGCACATTATTGACTTCCAAAGCCTCCCTCTCGCTTCTCTCTCTATCTATCTTTTCACCTTTCCCCCCCCCATCTGTCTTGCTCACCCTCGTCTTCCTGCCTTTGAGGAGAGTTGTTAAGTACATCATTGACTTCCTCCACTATGCTACGTCTGTCTGACTTCAAGTCTGCACGCTTGGATTTATCTCAGGGTTTCCCCTCGCCTGTTAAACTCTGAGGCAACCCACTTAAACCACACTCAGGGTACCAGGGGTTTTTTTTTCAGCCCAATCAAGTTTTCCCCTGACCACCCAAAGGAAAATCTGAACAGTAAGAAAAAATGTGCTATAAAAAAGGATCTACTTGTTACACCGCACTTCTACATGGATTGCTTTAAAATGTTATTAGAAGCATTTACAAGAACAGGGTATTATGTGGCGGAAAGGACCACAGCCTTACAAAACAAGAAGTATTAAAGGGCATGAGAACTAGAAGTGTTATCGGTTCTTGTTTCTGATGTAACCAAACGAACGAAAGACAAAGATGTGTTTACCCACATATTTGATGTGTATGGCTAGAGCTGTGGAGGGTTGTGTGTTATGATTAGTCAAATTAAGCCAGGTTCGATCGATCAATGTGAATACTTTGATTTGTTGCATTACTATTAAGAAACTCGTACAAGTTTTAAAAATGGAGAAATCAGGTCAGGATTATAAGCAGCTTCTGTTATCTGCAGGCCTTTTTAATGCTTCCAAAATGTTGTAAACTCAATTGTTTTAGTTTGTGAGTCAAGAAGTCAAGAAGGAGCTATGAGCAATTTTTGCTATGCAAGTCCTAACGTAGCTCCAAGGGTGAAACTTGTCTCTTTTCTTGCTCTCTCCATTACCCATAAATGCAGAAAGCTCAGTTGAATTCCCAGAGAAACTCCATCAAAAAGGCTACACATACTAGAGCTCGAGGGTGGGAAATGTGTAGAGTCATAGTGCTGGCTCCCAGAAGATTTTAGAGATCAACAGTCAGTCAAGCGCAATAGGCCTTTCTGACATTTCACAGTAGGAAAATGTTTCACAGTAAGAAAAATGCAGGTGTATAACATTAATGATGGTGGAATTCCATAAACCTTGACATAGTTATTTATTTTACAAAACACCAACACACAAAACAGAGCTTTTCAAATATGCACTCTAAGAATTACAGATCTGATATCAAATACTGTTGTATACAAATCTCAATAACTTTGGTGGAAGTGCTTTTAAATGTAAATAATTGAGTTTTGTACAGGCTGGCATGTTTATTTAAAATGCCACTTTTGGACAAAACTATTACCTGAAGTGCATTGTTCACCTTTCCCTGCTCATCAAGTTCCTAAGTAAGCTGCTGCTGCTTGAACATGTACATTATATTTATTATTAAGGCACTGAAGACACTGTTTTATGCCATATATTTCATAGCAGGTTTTGTATTTAACAGATGGTTGTCACTTTAGTTTGGAAGAAAAAATACATTAAGTCAACCACACCCACGTCTCCAAAGAGAGGGAACGTTTTCACACTGACATATCAATGCGTTTGTGGCTAGTAAGCTGACATTTGGTTTTCATTTGGTTTGCTGACAACACTAACCAACCGTTGCTTGGTAAAGTGCGAAAATCCAGAGAAACATTCCCTGTTGTGTGGAGACGGGCTTTTGATTCTCCCTATGATCTTGTTTTATTGTTGTTGTTCCTTTTGTTACAGCAGCTGTTGGAGAAACATTTCGATTTTTGTACCATGTCTGTAGCGGTTTTGGTTCCACTTTTTGGAAAGAGCTTTATTGAACACAAACTCCAAGCATAAGCCGAACACTTGCTGGATTGTATGCATACTCCAAAGGGAAAATTGGACTTAAATCTGATGATTTTCTCTCTGTGCTGCACTTTTTCTTTTGCAACACTGCTTTTTCTTGCCGTTTTGACCAGATTTGAGGACCACCAACCACTGTGACAAAATTGTTGGTGCTTAAGTTGTTAAGTCAACTAGCCACAGACTGTGTCATTGTAAAATGGTTACCAATAAATGTGTTTTCATGTCATTTATTGACTTTTTTATATTAATTCCCACTAACTGATAATTGCAACATGTCTATTTCAGGCATTTTCTGTCTGCTGGTATCTTTAGTGACCAGATTCAGTGTCTCTGTCACATAGCTGTCGTGGCAGCTGAACCTTTGATTGTAAGCTGACAGGACAGTCTCTTTAACCTCTTGTCCTGGTGGCAGCCCGGTATTTCTGAATGCTCATGTAAAAATGGAGAACCACTGGCCGTTAAAGTGAAAGAACTGATGGTAATTGGAAATGTCAGTGTATCTGCTTAAAAAAACCCACCCTTCATTTTTGGAGCAGGATCACCTAAGGGAAGAGTCGGACTCACAGCTCTGCAACTGCCAAGAAAGTCTTTAAGTTCATGTTCTCCCTCACTCTTTCTGACCACCTGATATCCTACTTTTTCTTTCACTCTTCCTCAGTTCCCAAGTCTCTCTCTCTCTCTCTCTCTTTCTGATTCAGTACAGAGTACCCTGTCTCAATCAGTGGATGAAGGAGAAAAGGGAAGCGCGAAAGACTCTCAAATGTACAACTTTATCTCAATCAGTGCAGTGAACCAGACGCCAGGTCTGCACTGGGTTACTTTCTGAACACAAAAAAAGACAAAAAGAAGACTGAGCGAGAGAAACAGTGTGCGACAGTCGGTCTGCTTTAACAGATGGTACAGGAATTCCGTGCTTCTATCTCCAGAATTCATATTCTTCAAGTCACATCTTTTTTTTTTTTAAATCCATCTTTGTTTTTTATTTGACTTTTGACTTTGCTAGTTGCCAAGTCTGTGGACCGAAATAGCAAATCTACTTCTTCTACACCTTTAACACCAAGGTCCTACAGTTGCCCTCTTTTAAAAAACATGCAATACAACAAAACGTTTCTTTAAGTTTTAAAAAGACAGAAATCCTAGGATGAGTCAAAAGTCTTATGTTTGGTACAGGTGCATTCACACCTAATAGACCGCTTCTCTGGTGCGCACCAGACCACAGTTTGTTACATTGTTTCATTTTTCAGAAGGTTCGGTTTGCGTTCACACGGGAAAAACTCAAACGGACTATAAACTTTAAACACAAGTCATGTGCACGGAAATGCTGTTCAACCATTGGTCTGACATTAAGGGGGTAAAAACGCAAATCCCGGCAATTTCTACCGGAGCCTCCGCCATGGAGCATCGGCACTTTCGGCAGGTTATTCTCATGCTGCTGTTAATCTGGAGATCAACAGACACTAGCGGCCCGCGCATATGATTATATAATCAGACAACGTCAGTTAAAAAACATTATAACACATTGAGAGACGTTCTGCAGTAAGGAGGGGCGTTTCACCGACGACAGGTGTTCTTACTTTTATGTAGTTGACGGAACATTTTTACTTTACACGACACTGTTCAACACTTCATTCTGCTTCACTCTTAACTAAACAACCGCGGATGTCTTGAAAGACTCTTTCGCTGAAGATATTCTTGTGACACGTAAATACTGCGCTTCCTATGTTTTGGTGCGGACTGCGTTCACACCAGCAATGAACCGCTCCAGAGTTCGCAAGCAAGCGCTCCGAGACCACCTATTTTAGCGGACCAGAGTCCGGTTGTTTAGTTCACTTAAGAGGTCTCGGATTGTGTTCAAACCGACCCAAATGAACCGCACCAAGCGGCTAAACGCACCAGGGTTCGATTAAACCGGACTATACAAGGCAGGTGTGAACGCACCCCGGATGAGTTGGATGGATCTAACTTGTTTAAACCCAGGAATGCAACATATCCTGGAGGCCAGGGCGGGACAAACAGGAACATCTTAGCAACACACAAATTCAGGTTCTCAGGTTGTAAGTCCAAATATTATATTTGTACATGATCTTATATAAGATTTTACAATAGTATGTTATTCTGCATTATACTACAAACTGTTTGAAAATTAAATACCTATTCAACTTAATATGTTAAGCAAAAATGGCTTCAAAGAGAAACACTGATTAGACTATCTCTATGTTGAGTATATATGCTGTTTCTGTAATTATAGTAAACTTTGTTTTGGGGAAGGTCAGTTGGACCAAATGAGAAAAATGTATTGATTCAAATAGAAAAATATAAGGCAGAATAATTGATAGTGCAATTGATAGCAGTGCAGCATTGTTAAACTGCCATGTCATACTACTTGTAGTGTTGCATCATGATCCCAAACTGAACCTGTACTTTGTCAGAGTTGAAGCAGGAGAATAGCTGGAGGCAAACAGCTGTCAGAATCAATGAAACCATGCTATAAGAGGGAGAAAACAATATCAAACTAAAATAAATACAACAAATGTGGTTTTTGGTTGGTCTGAACGTTTTTGACAAATAAATAAAACAAAAAGATCCCCTGGTTAAATTAAGGATGTAATGTAGTCGGAAAAGGCAACAAGAAAAGAGAAATTCCGAGATCAATAGTGGACTGAGAGAAAAGGGATCATTCAAGACAAAAATAAGAGTGATGACCCAAAAGATGAAGGGAGACAGAAAGATTGGATAAAATCCAGACAGTAAGAAATATGCCTAAAACAGATAAACGGAGAAAGATGGCAAACAGCTCACAGAGGCAACAGAAAAGCTCTGCTCATGTCTACAAAAAACTAAATAACATTTCAACGCACAAATGTACAGTTTAAAACCACAACAAGCAGAGAAATGCACTAAGTACTAAAAACAAGACCCGCCTTAAACCTTAAGCTCCTTACATCCTGCTTTAAATCGCCTCGCTATATTAAACCAGACTTACTCTGCTAATGAGCTCATGAATTTAAATAATAAGCTATTCATGTGAATATGAACTATTTGTCTTAAGCAATATGGGGGAAAAAGGGTTCCTTGTTACTATGCTAATTAAATAGGTTGGACTTTTACTGCAAGCAGGATATAAAATGAGATCCATACATGTAATGTATTGAGAGGCTGGTAAAAACTGAACATTCACTAGCCATAAGGCCAATTGACAAGAAAAAGTAAATGTTTCACCCTGAATGCAATTTTGTCTAAGGTCATGTGTTGAATTGTTGTCAAGGGTGTGTAAAAGCCTCTACTACACACCAAACTGACACCAAAGAACACGTCCCGACGGAACGTCTCCTGCGTCTTGGCCATGTGTTGCACTGGAATACACCGCAAAGACTTCAGCCGACGGCCAAGCAACAAACAACAAATAGCGTGTGCGTTCCATTTTCACTCTACAGCGAGAAGCTCATGGGGCTTTCCCGATCCTGTGTCGAGAGTAGGAGTTAAATGAAATCTCAGATTTGCCTTCTTAATAGTTTGTTTGGGTCCCTCACTTCCGTTTCGCTTCTCATGCACTGATTTGCTAAGCTGAACAGCCAATCAGAGTGATTTATTTGGCCGACGCCCCCCCCGATTCAACATGTCGAATCAGCGGCGGAAGGTGTCGGCACGGCCGAAAAGACACGACGGTGCAGTACACACCAATCTGAGTAGGGCGACACGATGCTCATCGACGCCTGACATCTATCAACGCCGATAATCGGCTGGGTGTGTTTTACCTCATTCACACCAACACAACTCCGGTTCAAGCTCCGTGCTAGAGCTTTTTCAGGTTCAGAACCGGTTCTTCGGTTTAGCTCCGGCTCTTTTCACACCGCCTAGAGTCCGACTGGTGCTGCGTCATTGCGTCATCGTTTGTATCATGACGTAACCGTTTGCGTGCCTGCTTCATAAGCCAAACCGGGCGGAAACCCCTCACAGCTCACACCAACAACAACAACAATAGCCGATTGTGCTCCAGCTTCCTCTGTACCTCTTCGGAAGACCAGATTCCCAGTAGGTAGCTGGTCTCTTCAGTGGACCACTGCAGCTTGTTAAGTTTCTCCATCGTTGTGTACAAACTGGATACAACACGGGCTTCTTGTTGTTGTTCAGGAGTTGATCCCACCCCTGCCCCCGCCTCGACGTAAGCGTGATGTATGCGGTGCTTTTGCTCTAGCCGGGCAATTTTTTGGTGCTTGAAACGAACCGGATTCCGGAGCTAAGAGGCTGCTCCGCTGCGGTGTGAACAGGAAAACCCGGTGCTTTTCAAGCTGCAGCTCCGAACCGGCCCTGAAACACCGTTGGTGTGAATGAGGTATAAGAGGCTTAAGAGGCTTAAACACATGCTAACAGGCACCATGTGGACAAATTGTCCAGCTTAACTTGACTGTGGTGGCTGAGTAGACGGATGGAATAACATTTGTATAAACATACATCGGCAAACACAAATAAAACACACACACTGTAACAGTTGGCATGCTGTCTGCTGCCCTGTGGCCAAGCTACACTACATTAAAGAGCTATGTGACTGGGTTATGGCCTCTTTTTCTTGCATTGCTCACATTAGCCAGGGGGGCAACGAATGGCAGCCAAACAATACACAGTGTGCACAGTACACACGCACACACACACAGACTAACATGTACAAACAACACAGAGGAAATGGCCAAAAGTGTGGCTATAACTGAACAAGCAGAATTTGGCTTGATCCAAAGGTTATCATCACTCTGCTGAAGCTGAAGGACATCATCAGGAAATTGTTTATTAAATGTAATCTTATAGTCTAGTTTAGACATTTCACAAAACTCCTTGTAACAATGAGAATTTTAACAGGGTAAACGGAGATGTCAATCAAGCCCAGTCTGTGCAAATCAGACCTTAGGAGCGGTACTTTCATGCAATTATGGTTAAAAACTATTATAGTATTTCCTCCAACATAAAAAAAGACATTCAAATTCCACTTCATCAAATATTGCATATAGGCAGCAATCCTGTACATTCAACTGTATATGCCACAACACTGAAGAAAAGTAACAAATAAAGCTAAAACCTGAAATTGAAACCCTGCTCACACTACACATTTAGCTTTTAGACAGCCACCTCTAGCTCTCATTTGAGTTCCATCAGCTGGTGTAAGCCACATTTCTGTGCATATTTTAGTGTCAGCCCAAAACATTTACTATAAGACAAACAAGGAGAAGGTGACTAATGCATGCCTGGGAAAGCCAAGGCGCCTGGGGAGCTAATTAATTAGCTGACTATGACACTGCCGAGAGCACAGAGTCTGACTGAGCGTTTAAAGGGGACAGTTCTTCTAAAATGTGCAAAAGAACAGTCCAAAATAAAAACAACCGTATTACCAAAGTGCAGGTGGGAAAGAAATCAGCCGTCAGCTATTTCACGAGTTCACAGTTTAAAGTAGGGTAAGCTTCATCCAATATTTGGACGTTGGGGGAAAAAGTTGGGTTGAAAGCAGCTATTACTGCTTGAAGACTAATGGTGTATACTTGATAAACTGATTAAAGGTGTGCTCCCACTCACAGCATGTTTATAGCAGCTTATTCGCACTCCTGAGCATTTCTTCCTTTTAGTCTTGCTCATTTGGGCAGGTGAGAGTGAAGCCAGTCAAACTGAGAGAACCGGCACGTGAAAACTTCTCAGAGTATTACAAGTCAACAGTGCAGGGTTTCCGTTAGCCGGTAATTACCGGTTTTTAGCTGGTAAAATGTAATAAAAACCGGTAAATTCAAAACCTGCCGGTCAAAATGTCCGATGCTCCGATCGATTGGCCGCCGATCATTATCGGCCGATATTCACTCTCAATAGTTTGATCTGTGCTCTCTATAAAGGCCGATCAGGAGAGCTGGATCTGATCGATATGGACATAAACGCGAGTGAAGTGTAACGGCCCGTCCACACAGCAGCGTTAAAAAAATCTTCCAACGCTTCTGCCCATTCACTTTGAATGGGTACGTCACGTTGCCTCGCTTTTCGACGAACTGCATTGTGGGGAAGCAAAGCGAAGATTTCCAGGATTTCCAGGATTTCCAGGATTCAAAAGTTGAGCAATGTTCAACTTTTGAAGCTGAGGTGGAAGCGTCAGCCAATCAAATCCCGTGTATGTAAATCGGACCATACAAGCGCTAGCCAATCAAACCACGTGTATGCTGGGAGAGCCAGACCGCAGTTCATTTCCTCATATTCCAAATGAGAAATTACGGTAGCAAATCACCCGGTTCTTTACGACCAGACTATTTACCGGGATACAAACCGGAGGAACCAGGCATGGAGGGAGGTGGCAGAGACAGTGGGTGAAACTGGTAGGTTTTTCGCCTGTTTGGGGAGTTCATATATATATATATATATATATATATATATAATATATATATATTGCTCGCATAAAATCCCCGGGGTTTTTTTCCTTTGTATGTCGGGGGCGGGATATTCATGTGATTGGTTGTTGGTCGCGTTTGCTCGCAAAAAATCCCCAATCTTTCAGACACGCACACCTCCAAGATTTTCAAGATTTTTTAACGCTGCTGTGTGGACGGGCCGTAACCTGACGAGAGAGAGAGAGATCAGCTGCTGCATAATCACCTGAAGCCCCGCCCACTGTTTAGCAGCTGCATGAGAAACTGACGGGCTGTCAGGAGAGAGAGGGCGGGAGAGGGGAAAAGAGAGGATCCGTGTTATTATTCAAAGTTAATTTAAACTTTTGACTACAAGTAGTTTCTTTGAATGTAATAATTATGTTGTTTGTGGAATAATTTATTGAAAAATGAATCTGAATTTTTTTCGATCTGTTACGATTATAAACTGAAGCAATATAAAAATGACTCCCATTAACTGAGTTTTAAACATCAGCATATCCGGTCCTAGTCCGGTAATTACCTGCTAACGGAAACTCTGCTACACAATTCTTATTATTATTGAAACATTTCAAATTTGTCAGGTAAAATCAATTCTGTCCGGACATTTGACCGGCGAGAAAAAATCCTAGCGGAAACCCTGCAACAGTGATGTGATGAAATGGCATATAGTCTAATCTAAACATCTGATCTCAATCTAAAAAAGGTATTTCTTTATGGGGCAAACTAAGCCTCATTCGACTTGTTTGTATGCCTCTTGAATCGCTTGTATTAGCCACTGACAATCTAAATAAACCGAAAATGCAACAGATTAAAAACAATGTTAATTTGAGCTACTAAGAAGGGTAAACAACACAGTGGTTAGCAATATTGACACGACATAAGAAAAACGAGGTGTCTCCCTTAATTCCTTGTGTATGTTTGCACTCGCACTAAAAAGTTAGGATTTTGGAATAGTTTGATCAATAGTTATAAAGATAATCTTCGATGTTAAGACCATATGTATGTTTTCTGCAAAAAATTACTGCATTTGCAAGGTGCATTTTTACTGCAGCTTTATTAGTGCAGCCATTGAGATATCTGCTTCATAGTCAAGTATAGAGGGACAACTGCAGATGGAAATTAGAAATAAAGTGTCAAAAAAGGAATAGCTGTTTGGTTTTGGAAGATCTTGGCATAAGCATACAGTCTACAAAAGGCAAGAATAAATGAACATATTGCACTAGTCGAAAACCGAAAAATAAATGTAATTTACAAGGATACTAAAACTGAATATTATAACAATTCTCACAGTATCTGGAGCCAGATTATGCTTGCTTTTTAAATAAATAAATCTATTATCAAAATTGTTGGCAATTGATTGCATTGTACATTCAACGGTTTCATCAGTCAGTACTAAAGCAGTGAAAAATACATCCAACATATCAAATATTATTGAAGTGAATAATCTGGTCTGAATAAAAAAGACGGGACGTTTGTTGGACTTTTTGTCCGTCCGTCTTCCAGCTTCCAAATCCGTCTGACTGGCTGCATCCCATTAGTCATTGTGTCCGTCTGTCTGCCTGCAAGCTCGCCATCTGTCTTTCTGTCTGTCTGTCTGTCTGCTTGACTCTTTGCCTTTCTGCCCATCTACTCATTTGCCTGCCATCTGTTTGTCTGTCTGCAAGTATGTTACCCCTCTGCTTGGCTGCCTGTCTGTCTGCCTGTCTCTCTGCCTGTCTCTCTGCCTGTCTCTCTGCCTGTCTCTCTGCCTGTCTCTCTGCCTGTCTGTCCTCTCCCTCAGTCAGCCCTGTGGATGACAGTGCATTTACTTCAGCAGAAACACTGCTGTGGATTGGTGTCTTTTTGCAGCACTTTGCAGCACTTAAGGACACTACAACAGTGATGATGATCTATTAAGAGAGTGTATCTGCAGAGACCCGGTGGCTGACACACACACACACACACACACACACACCTTGAGATAAGTAGTAGTCTGCCCGTCAAGACATTAAGCACTACTGGAACATCTGGACACACACACATTTTTGTGTAAGTATTATTTAAGCACAACAATCATTAAAAAAAAGTATATATGATGAAGGTAGTCTATCTGTAGTTACAGTGCATGCAGTTACACAACCATTTGAAATGACACAAGCCTCAACAACAAAAGTCTGTGGAAGAGAAACTGTTTGCTTAACAATACAAACACACACTCACACACATAACTGGCCTGGGCTCAGAGCTCCTTGAGGAGCCAGAGGTCAGTCAGTTTGATAAAGTATCCTTGCATATAAATTGCTTCATAACAAGCCATGTCTCTGAGGCAGTGGTGTGTGTGTGTGGTGTGTGTGTGTGTGTGTGTGTGTGTGTGTGTGTGTGTGTGTGTGTGTGTGTGTGTGTGTGGTGTGTGTGTGTTGTGTGTGTGTGTGTGTGTGTGTGTGTGTGTGTGTGTGTGTGTGTGTGTGTGTGTGTGTGTGTGTGTGTGTGTGTGTATATTGGTGCATTTATTGTGTGTGTTTATTTATGCGCCCATGTGAGTGTGTGTCATTCTTTTCTCTATGATCCCTGATTGCACAGAATAAGACCTGCCTGCCCGGGGATCAAAAGCCTAAAAAAAGTATTTGGCAACAACCACAGCAGAAACACACAGAGCTGCTCTCCCTTCACTACTTTCTTGCTTTTTCCCCAATCTCTCACTTTTCCACATTTAACCTTAAACTGACTGCCTTATCATCTCTTTCCGTCACTTCATCCCTCCTTAGCTGCTACTCTCTAAATCCTTAGTTAGCTCTCCATCTGGCATTTTTGACTCTCTCTCTCTCTCTCACCTGTTCTCCTCTCTTCCTCCTGTTTGTTCTCATCTCACTGTCTGACACTGAATATTTCCTCTTCATCGTGGGGGGAAAATGACAGGCATGGTGAGATGGGATAGACAGGAGTGTGCGTTTGTATGTGCATGGGCTTGTGTGTGTGTGTGTGTGTGTGTGTGTGTGTGTGTGTGTGTGTGTGTGTGTGTGTGTGTGTGTGTGTGTGTGTGTGTGTGTGTGTGTGTGTGTGTGTGTGTGTGTGTGTGTGTGTGTGTGTGTTGTGTGTGTGTGTGTGTGTGTGTGTGTGTGTGTGTGTGTGTGTGTGTGTGTGTGTGTGTGTGTGTGTGTGTGTGTGTGTGTGTGTGACACAGACGCCACACCTTCAGTCTATTTTCACTTTACTTCCTTCATCCTCCTACCAGACCCATCTTGCCCCACACACAAAACGATTTTTGGACAGAGCCGTTAGAGAAAAAGGCAGGCAACAGAGAGAGAGAGGTTCACACAAAAGAGTTTGACAGGTATAGAGAGAGATAGAGCACCAAAAAGAAAAGATTCACAAAGATTTATAAAGTGAAGTTGAGAGACCAGGGAGAGGAAAGGAAGAGGAAACAGAGAAGGGAGAAATAGGCCAACTATTATGAATGAGTTGAAATAATCAAAATGTCAGAGAGTATGTGTGTGTAGGTGTGTGTGTGTGTGTGTGTGTGGTGTGTGTGTGTGTGTGTGTGTGTGTGTGTGTGTGTGTGTGTGTGTGTGTGGTGTGTGTGTGTGTGTGTGTGTGTGTGTGTGTGTGTGTGTGTGTGTGTGTGTGTGTGTGTGTGTGTGTGGTGTGTGTGTGTGTGTGTGTGTGTGTGTGTGTGTGTGTGTGTGTGTGTGTGTGTGTGTGTGTGTGTGTGATGTCAGGTATCAAGTATTTACCTCAACATCAAACACAGGTGCATACACGTACACACTCACAGTGTATAGGAAAAAGGGAAAAAACGAAAGAAAAAAAACACATTTGACACATACATCACACACATCAAACATCCTCATCAGGAGCGTGCCAACAGGTGTGCAAGAAAGAAGACAGCAACCTACTCACACTGCCAGACATGAAAGCTGGAAAGACATGCACACACACACACACACATTTCTCTTGCTCGGTATAAAATAGGCATAAATAATCCTTCAACAACCTGTCATTTCAAGGGGAAGAGGAAACTGGAAAGTGCTCTCTGTTGCATGACAAGTGTATGGTTAAGACTCTAGATCTGTATTTTACAATTCAGTTCTAGTGCAAAATTAAGTTTATTATAAATATATAGTTGGAAATATGCTAGTATGATTAGTCAATTGACTAATTTAGCAATTGATTTGGATTGCTGATTGATCACATTTTTATCAAGCAAAAAAGGCAAACATTTGAAGCTCCTGTATTTCATATTAGCCTAGGATTTGCATATTTTCTGTTTAGCTTATTTCTATGGGTGGCAATTTAAGTCTGTCAGCAGGTTTGATGTCCAGTTTAATATGATATAAAACAAATAATTCCATATTAGAGAGCCTGAGACAATCATATCGGTCATTTATGCATCAAATAATTACTTGGTTTATTACTAATTAGCCGAGACCAAATGTTTTTCTGTCGATTGACTTATGCAGCTATGCTAAGTACACACCGATTCCTGTAATGAAGCTATGTTTATCTATGTTTTGTAGCCACTGTGCAAATGTTGTTGCACAGTTAGTCAGACGAACAGGAAGTTTACAGATGTTACCTTGGACACTGCAAGATTGTGATGACATATTATTTTTCCATAAATTGGTAACCAAACAATGTATCAATGGAAAAATAATCAACATATAATCCAGAGTTGCAGCCCTTAAATGTGTGATACTATAATACTTTATGAAAGACTTGCACTCTGTTTCAGGATATTTGAGAAACTAGAATGCAATACCTGCAAGCCTTGATGGAATATATTTCAATGGAATATGAGCTGCTGTGCACAGGAGCCCTCTGACACAGTAAGAGCTGCAACAAAAAGGTGCAAAACCACAAATAACCCTGAAGTGCACACAGAAAAACCACAGCTGCGCTTAACATCTCAGCCGGCAAGTTTAATGTTTTGTGCACGACCTTACTCCATTACCCTAATACACATCCCGTCAAGACTCAAAGCCATTTAAGAGCAGTGGTGAGTCACTCTCTGATAATGATATCACCATCACCATCAGCCGTCTTCCCCCCCCCCCCCACTGACTGCTCCACGGAGATCCAGCGGATAGGAGAAAGTTCGCTCTTTATGTCAAATACTGCAGACTGTTGCCTCCCTAAAGTGAATTAGATTTCCGTTATTGCTCTCAGGGGATAAAAGCTACCCTAAGTGAAGTGTAAAATAACAAAGAAATAATAGATAAATGCACAGTGCTTGCTGTAGCTGGGCTGAAATGAGAAACACTAACCAGCTTGTACATTAGCGGAAACTGAGAGGAGATTATTCTCACGGTTTTAGAGTTAGATGGATTATTATAACTTCCACAAAGTGATCGAATATTTTATGTGTGCAGCCCTACATTGCCTTTCTTTATTCAACAGAACATTAAAATGTCCACTTAAAGATAGCAAAGGTGACCGTATGGCCAGACATTTAAGAAACTACGCTTTACTATCTACGACAAGTGGGGTTTTGACAACCCTGTCTCCTAAAAATTACGTTCCCACAGAACTAAACTGCATTCTCAATTACGTTTAGCTAGAAACGTATTTACTCCCACGTTACGTTTGTTATGAACGTATCTCAAATACGTTTATTTTCTACATATCTTCTAGAAACATGTTTTCTCCCAGGTTACGTTCCTTATGAACGTATCTGAAATACGTTTATTTTCTACATATCTTTGCCATTTATTGTCTTGCTTATAATGATGATAATAGTCATTTATAAATATCATTTTAGAGCACACCTTTGAAATCGACAATCGGGCTCGATATATGGTTAAATTAAATCAGTAGGCGAGGCTGTAATTTCGCCAGCTGTTACTCTCATGTGCGAGGCAGAACATAATAGTTTTAACATGCCAAAAAGCTGCTGTGTCGTTCATTGCACCTCAAACATTAAAACAAATCCAGAGTTACGTGTTTCTGTACTTCCTCTAAGAAGAAAGGACAGTAACAGAAGAGCTCTGTGGCTTCAGGCTTGATCGCCGTTCAAATGACAGCGTTGGTTTCCCCAAAAGTGGGCGGGGCTGTAAAGTGAAGTAGATTTTACTGTCATCTATTATTCAAAACCATTCTATTTATTCTAACGTATTACATGCCAGTGTTTTATCTTTTATTTATTTGTTTTTATTTTAAATCGTATAATGTCGGACTTTTTTTGTCGTCTTTGAGGAAAATAAATGGGGTTTAGAGATTCAAAATACTGAAATCTGTATTTTTTAAAATCTCTTCCTTCTAATTTGTTATTCTTTTCTAAATAACACACTGTTATTTACTCAACAATAGCACACAATTATCCTTGTTTTTATTTATTCGTTTAATTCTATAATCTTGGGCATTTTAGCATGCTTTTTAGCCGTAAATAAAGTCACCAGAAACAGACGGGACATTTCGAGATTTAGGATGGCCCAAGACACTACACTACCCATAATCCCCAGCTATCGTTTGGGACTACAGTCCCGTTGACAAACCCCGTGATGTTGCGCCAAGGTTACGCCGAGCGTCAAGCTCTTTGAAATGGAACGAAACCACGGCAGACTATTCAAAACTGGACTCGAACGCCGCACCAGAACTACACATGCTGGCTATTGTGTTTCGCAACATGTTCTCTATGGCACGTCTCTACTGGGAATTGTAGTTTTAAAAGACGTTTTTCCCAAATGTAGAAGTTGACAGTATTACACTGTGTACAGCCCTGGAGGTTTAGGCGATAGGAAACACATTGGTGTGTACACATTTAAAACATGTAATTACTAAATGGGTGAAAATCGCTTGTATCCATAATGGGCAGCATTAATATATACCCACACGACAGCTCATTGTTACTTTGTAATTCTACTCCACTACAATTCAGAGGTTAACCTGGTATTTTTACTCCACTACATTTAGTTTACTTTGCAGATTCTGATTAATGATGTGGAATATAAACAACCCTTAAAGCAGACTTTAGTTACACCTGAATACAATTCAGGGAAGGTGATTGTCAAGTGCCAACAATCAGGAGAGATATTTGATAGTTGGTGCTTGAGAAGACTAAACATTTATCTGCAGATCTTTATAAAGTATATTCATTACTCGTTATTCTCTACTAATAGTTAATTAAAAACTGTATAATGGCTATTTTGCATATCCCTTTCAAGATTTCAAGGTTTTCTAAGGTGTATTGATCTTATACACAACTTGGGTCGCAGGTTCCTCAACAGACATCTATCAATATGTGTGTACTGTATTATACAGTACACACATATTGATAGATGTGCAGAATATGACAATTTAATGGTGGAGGTATACAGTCTGTATACCTCCACCATTAAACTGTCATATTCTGCACATTTCTTATTCTATCTACATACATAAGAGTATAATTAATGTGTATAATATCATTTAAAATAAGTGTTTCAACATAGTTAACATTGCAGGAAAGCAATATTTTAGACGTTAAGTACTTTGGCAGGCTTAATATTCATCTGTAGATAGATACCCCCAGAGCTTTTTTCTTGTTTAAAAGAAGACCTTAACCTAAAGTATTTTTTAATGTGTTAATAAAGGTTAATTCGTTTTTCTGTTTTGCACATCCTCCTATTAATATCTTTGTACATCCAGCACTAAACTGTTTTATTGTAGAGATCACTTAGTATCTTCTTGACTTTTTATATTCTATATTTCTATCATTGACCTTCTACTTTCCCCCTATGAAAGTATGTACTCTTAATATTGTTTTGATCAAATAAGATTATTCAACAAAAATAATTCAATAACATGCTTTAACCACTAGGCGGTGCACACAAGGTACACACAGCACACTAATAATAACTTTGTATTATTAGTGAAGACACTTATGTATAACATCTGAAGATGTGTAGTTTTATTCATGTTTTTACATAATTTTACAGGATATTGCTATACTATTTCTCTTGTTTTACTTCTACACATTAATATCTGATTTGTAAAACATCACAGACAGAAAGGCATAGGCTATCCGTCATTTAATAGTAAGCTATTGAAATTGTGATTCCATAGATGTGTCTCCCATCACCCAAATCCCCTGACTATTCTCTCAACTCAGTATTTAGATTCTTATATTCAAAGAAAATCAGTAATATCTTTAAAAACTACAAGTCCTTTTTTATCAGCTGTGCACCGTTATGGTGTAAATATAACCTATATACCAATTGGATCAAATATAAAAGTCAGCCGAATTACTATTGATACTGCAAGGAGACGTATTTTGTGAAAAGAAATTGAAGATGTTGTTTAATTGTTGATATATTTATGATCCACGTCAAGTATTCAGTTTTGGCAGCAGTTCTCCTGTTTGTCTCTCTCTATAAATAAAGAATTACGGCAGATGTGTAATATTTAATGCAGCCGAACCGTGTATTACAATGCCGTTATGTGATGACTTCCAAAGAGAAAAGCAAGCACACTCTGAATTAGGTATTATTTTATTTTTCGTTGTCGGATATCATATCTCCATATCATATCAACACCATATCCCAGCGTGCATTGCGGCTAAAACATCCAATCAAAAAGCTTCAAGCTGAGGATCTTGGGTAATCAGTTTAGTGGGTTTGTGGTGTGTATCGCTCAAAATGTCCCGTCTGTTTCCGGTGACTTTATTTACGGCTAAAAAGCCCAAGATTATAGAATTAAATGAATACATAAAAACAAGGATAATTGTGTGTTATTGTTGAGTAAATAACAGTGTGTTATTTAGAAAAGAATAACAAATTAGAAGGAAAAGATTTAAAAAAATACAGATTTCAGTATTTTGAGGCTCTGAGCCCCATTTCTTTTCCTCACAGACGGAAAAAAAGTCCGACATTATACGATTTAAAATAAAAACAAATAAATAAAAGATAAAACACTGGCATGTAATTTACGTTAGAATAAATAGAATGGTTTTGAATAATAGATGAGAGTAAATCTACTTCACTTTACAGCCCCGCCCACTTTTGGGGAAACCAGCGCTGTCATTTGAACGGCGATCAAGCCTGAAGTCACAGAGCTCTTCTGTTACTGTCCTTTCTTCTTAGAGGAAGTACAGAAACACGTAACTCTGGATTTGTTTTAATGTTTGAGGTGCAATAAACGACACAGCAGCTTTTTGGCATGTTAAAGCTATTATGTTCTGCCTCGCACATGAGAGTAACAGCTGGCGAAATTACAGCCTCGCCTACTGATTTTAATTTAACCATATATCGAGCCCGATTGTCGATTTCAAAGGTGTGCTCTAAAATGATATTTATAAATAACTAATTATCATTATTATAAGCAAGACAATAAATGGCAAAGATATGTAGAAAATAAACGTATTTAAGTTACATTCATAACTAACGTAACGTGGAAGAAAATATGCTTCTAGAAGATATGTAGAAAATAAACGTATTTGAGATACGTTCATAACTAACGTAACGTGGGAGAAAATACGTTTCTAGCTAAACGTAATTGAGAATGCAGTTTAGTTCTGTGGGAACGTAATTTTTAGGAGACAGGGTTGGGTTTTGACCAGCCTTCAAGTGCAGCTGTAAGGAAGAAGTTGTATCCCTTTGCTGCTCTTGTTATTAGTCGACATGTCATACAAACAAGTCATGCATACCATGGCCTTAAGTGGTTTCTTGTTTTTGACACTAGGAGAAAGATAAGACAATTATTTTACAGTGGCTGGTTCTCAAAATGGGGAGAGCTTTTGAGTGCCAAGGGAAAATAGTAAGAATTGTTGCAATACAACAGTGTCAGCAACTTCTGGAGAAAATGGAAATAAGAAGGGAGGAAGGAACAAAGTAGGGGAAGTTAGTGAAGGATTGAAGGAAGAGGAAATGCATTAAGAAAGAAACTATGTGCCTTCACCCATACATACACTATTGTATTGCAGTTGTACACAATATGGCCACACACACCGACCAGAGAGGCGTAGGGCCAAACAAATGTGGCACAGAAATCAAATAGATTTCCTTTATCAACTTGCTGGTTCCAGCCACCAGAACATTAACACAATATTTATTGATGCTGCCACTGCTCCTGCTGCTGCATCATGGGAGAGGGAATGAAAGATTTGAATAGAGAAGAGGGAGAGAAAGAAGAGATAAATAAATGGAAAAAAGAAGGACGAGGCTGAGGTCCAAATAATTTTCTAACTAAGCCTCCCGCTCCGTCTCCTGAAATCTGCTGACAAACAATGAAGGAGGTGAGTCGCAGCCAGCGAAGCTAGGGCGCTGCCAAAAACTCAAGGGAGAGAGTGCAAAAGGGGGAGGACAGGTGGGAGCGAGGGAGAGGGGGGGAGAGAGAAACACAGAGAGAGATGGAGGATTGATCCATCGCTCCCGTCTCCACTGCCATCAGGAGTTCATTAGCTCCTGGAAGAGAGTGAAGGAGGGATGAAAAGGACAAAGAGACGAAGGGTGAGCATCCCTGCCTACCAGCTTCCTGTTTTTCTCCCTGCACTCCCCCCTCCTCCCCCCCTCCTGTCATCTGTCATCTTTCCCTCTCTCCTCTACCTTCTGCTCTTGCTGGCTTTACCTTCCCTTTCTTTCCTCTTTTACTTATTATGTGCAAAGTCTGTCTATGTTCTCAAAGCTCAGCTGAACAGTCAATTTTAGATACGATAACAGTCAAATATACCCTCGACCCTTTCTTTTACTGATTTGAATGTTTTAAATACATATTTGGCACAAATTAAATCTCCAAGAATGGCACAGTGAGTCAGAAGCTTATATCCATCATGGATCACCGGGTGTTCAAACAGCAAAAGAAGTTCTGACATACTGTTTCTGTCTGTTGTTTACTCGCCCTCTAACAAACAAACACACATACACCCCTCCTAAAAACTCTTCCCATCAGGAGCTCAGGCAACGTCTGTCAGCCCGTCCATCACTGTGCTTACAGCGCTCAGACTTTTCTTAAGAAGAGTAAAGAGTAGGAGGTTTAGCAGGCGGACCGAGAGAGAAAGTTATATTGAAGATGATCGGAGATGTAATGGATAAAAACACATTTTTCTGGATGTAAATGTACTGTAGGATTTATTTTAAGCCGGATTCCTAGCAGACTAAAGACTGAAGTATTTGAAGATATCCAATGAAAAATGCTAGTTCCAGTTGTGTCTTCTTAAATATCATGCTGTTCCTCATTTATAAATGTAAAAAAAACATTAAAATAGTCAGACCCAGTTTCCCAGAACTCACTACTTTAAATTGCTTGTTTTGTCACACCAACAATAAAGCCAACTATATTACAATTACATACACAGAAACACTCCATTACATAATAACATCTGAAAATCTAAAATACAGAATGTATACAGGATTTGTGAAACACACAAGAAAACGCATGGAATAGGCATAAAGGAAATAAAGCATAACATTTGTGAGATATGCTCTAATGACATCACTGTCAACTTTGTGGTAACAAAATACTAGACTACAAAACCATCACAAAAATGGATCATTAGTTTTATCTGAAAAACCATCTGCTTCGGCAGAACGCCCCACTGCTCTTATTCCATCAGTGAGGGAAATATTTTGCAGGAAAAAAGATTTATGAATCGTATTACAATTACTCCTGCAAAATATTACTGTGGAATATGTGTACCATTTCCTTCCTGCAGGTGTGCAGAGATTGAAATAATCTTTTACTAACCAGGCTGAGTCACCGTGGATTTCTTTTTTTATGAAAACACCCTCTCTCCCCTTGATGTCATCTCCTGCCACTGAACCACACACACACACACACACACACACACACACACACACACACACACACACACACACACGGTTCTACGCCACAGCAGGGTCATCTACTGAGAGCAAACACTGACAAAACACACACATGTTAATGACTAAAAGCATGCCTGTAGGGTTTAATACAGCATGGGGTTGGTTTCATGTTACACAACTTGAAGAGCGTGACAAAACCTCCTATAGGTAACTAGAACAATCCCGGAAACTCACGACAAAACATAACCTTAGTGACACACATTAGACCAGGGGCCTCATTTATAACGCCGTGTGTAGGATTCACGTGGGAAGGTTGCTTACGTAGTAGAAATCCAAAGAAATAGGTACAGAAATCTTCCGACATTTTCCGATTCACCAAACATTGCGTACCGGCGAGGAAAGTGCGTACAGCACTTCCTACACCGGTTTCCCTTTATAAATTACAATCGACTCGAAATGTGGTGCAGCTTTTGCGGGCTTCACGTAACGCCCATATTTGCCTATAAATAGTCAAAGAAACGCCCATTCATTCATTCTGACTGACTGCATGAAGAAGATCGCAGGAAATGACGACAGAACAGCTAAAAAAGACATCTCACACCGTGCAAGATTTTGGTTATTTTGGGGAGGTGGAGATAAATCATATTGTTTGGTGGATGCAGTTTGAACCAGAGTAGCAGCATGGAGGTCGGATCGTCACCAAAATAAATAAATAAGTGGTCCGAAAAAGGTTCATGACAAAAAAAATACACATAGCCTTCCTCAGGCAGTGTGTTTGTACCGGGGACAGGACACACCCCCTTGATGAGAAACTGTAAGAAATGATCGGGGAATCCCCCCGGAGTGGAGTCATGACGACTGGATCTGAATTATTTGTTTGTATTTGGTGGTCTGTGTTCCAGCTGTCAATCAGCGTCTCCGCTGCAGCCTGTGCATCTCAACCCCCCCCCCTCCCCGCAGCAACCCTATATCCACCAGTTAAAGGAAATACAACTAATGTGTTGCGTTATATTAGCTGTACAATTGACCACATATGGTGTTCTTAGTTAGTTTCCATACCTCCTGTGTTTTACGAGCGACTTATCAAGTCTTAGCAAACGGCATAAAACATGATTAAACATGATAGCCTAGTATATAAAACATGCTCGTATCTACAACCTATAGAAATGCAAAACGGCGTCATTTATGAGAAAACATTTCATAACATTCATTAACACAACATATTCGAGGTAGTTTTAAATAACATATCCGTGTTTATTTATTTCTCCAAGTTATGTTTTTGTGTGCACTGAGGAGTCTAAACAGGCATTTGTTTAATCATTTTAAGACAATGTTTGAAAATGAATTCTTCATATATGATAAATGAGAGGTAACATTTTATTTATGGTATTATTTCCACATATTTTTCTCCATTCTTCCTTCTGCCAACGGTGTCGCAGTTTCTCTGTCTCTCCCGTTGTTGTGCAAACATTACGTAGAAACTGGCGTACGCCATCTTTTGAGCGTATATCCCTTTATAAATGAGGCCCCTGATCTGTTATTATTAACAGCCAATATTTGACTACTACAGTTAAACCATTATTGTGATCAAGCAACTCATAACTCACATTAATATGAATTGTATTGTTTGTATTTGTTTGAGTGTTTGTGTCCTCTAAGTTTCACTTACAAAGAAGCAAGTTTAATATACGAAAAAATTCAAAGTGTTAAAATGTCTTCATATTCATTATTCTGTCTATTTGCATTCTTCAAAATAATTAGTCTTAATTTTTGTTTACATAAGACCAAAAATGTATTGAATCAGAAGTTATATAATATTCATAAGTTCTGATATGGGAAAAAGATATTGGCATACACAAATCCCACTCATCTTAGTAATACCCTTGTGGTCAACATGCTGGTTAGTCAGTTAGGAAGCAGAGCGCAGCATAACATGACACACACACACACACACACACACACACACACACACACACACACACACACACACACACACACACACACACACACACACACACACACACACACACACACACACACACACACACACACACACACACACACACACACACACACACACACACACACACACACACACACACACACACACACACACACACACACACACACACACACACACACACACACACACACACACACACACACACACACACACACACACACACACACACACACACACACACACACACACACACACACACACACACACACACACACACACACACACACACCAGCTCAGTAGGTCCCCATCCTTCTTATCTGACACATTTTTCTGCATTACACACATATCTGCCTGAAGCCTTCTTTAGCCAGATATAGGGTATGGTTTACATGACGTAAGCGCTCCATTCATGAACGACACACCCCCCTCCTCCTAGTCTTCACTATGTTACAACTAATGCGATACAACGCACCACGTGGGGGTCCTTACCCCCTTTCCCAGCCAATCAGAGCTCACCGCTTAATGCAGCAGACACAAATACACACACGGTACGCTACATCCCCCGCCCATACACACACACACACGTGTGCATATGTACACATGTGAGGCTTACAAAGGTCTGCATGCTCAAGTTTCACATGACATAGTGAACGGGGAGAGTTGATACATATGGTCGCATTCGCACACACATTCCTCCAGGCTCAGCTTCAAAGTCATATGATGAGAGGAATCAGAGTTAAAAGGTTGATCAAGAGATGATGAGGGGAAAGATGGAGTGAGTGATGGATGGATGGATGAAAGGATGGGGCGTAAAAGGTATGAAAGAAGGATAAAAATGCAAGGGATGTATGAGGAATTGGGGATTGAAACATGGAGGATAGGACGGCAGGAGGACAGTGGTCAAAGAAATGGAAGCTAAATGAAAACAGCTCTTATCCCCCTTCACTTGCCTTGTAAACAACCTCTGTCTCTAGGCGAGAGAGCCGAGCCTCAGGGGAGGGAGGGGGAGAAAGAGAGGGAGAGAGAATGAGTGAAAACAAGATAGCACTGCATGAGGAAAGATATGAAAGACAGAGAGGGGGGTAGAGGGATAGAAAGAGAGTTGTTATGCCCCCACACACCATGACTCATCTCCGGTTTCATACCCAGCAGGAGAAGGGTTGTGTGTTTGTGTACGTGTGTGTATGTGTGTGTGAGTGTGATGAGAGTGTTTGGAGAGCATGGCACGTGCATCTGTACTTAAATATATGTTTAGAGTGAGCGAGAGGCACACAGAGCTACTGGTCTGTGTGCTCAAAATTCAAGCTTGTGTGGCCTAGCATTACTATACTTGTGGGGACCTAAATCTGTTTACATAGTCACGTGTGGGGACTCGCCACCCTTATGGGGACAAATTGGAGGTCCCCATGAGGAGAGTCATTCATTTTAGGGTGAAGACTTGGTTAGGTTTAGGATTAGGGTAAGGGTAAGGGTTAGGCATGTGTTGATTATGGTTAAGGTTAGGATAAGTCTCCAGGAAATGCATGTAAGTCAATGTAATGTCCCCTGAAGTGATGTATACATGGTATGTGTGTACTGGTCATGGTGAGGTCTGTGTGTATGTGTGTGTGTGTGTGTGTGTGTGTGTGTGTGTGTGTGTGTGTGTGTGTGTGTGTGTGTGTGTGTGTGTGTGTGTGTGTGTGTGTGTGTGTGTGTGTGTGTGTGTGTGTGTGTGTGTGTGTGTGTGTGTGTGTGTGTGTGTGTGTGTGTGTGTGTGTGTGTGTGTGAGCTGTCACAACTGGGAACATTTAACAAGTCCCCAGACAATTTCACCGTAATTGATTCAAGGCTACAGCCAGTTCAGCTTCACTTGTGGGATCCTTTAAAATAAAAATGTTGTTTTTTTTCATCTGGACAAATCGATCATATCCGTTAATGATCAACACTAAAAGACAAACACTATTCTTTAGAGGTTCTCCAGGGAATTATGAATAAATGGTCCCTAGCTTCAGAAAATCCAACTAGAAGCAAATTCCCCACTTAAACCCATTAATCCTGACTTTGTTGTGCAATATGACTTATGTGCAATACATATATATAAACCACTTTATAATTATTATTATTATTATTATTATTATTATTATTATTACTGGCTGATATTACATTACATGTTCTTTGTTAGACGCTAGGGGTGTAACGGTACACGTACCGAAATTATTCGGTACGGGCCCTTCGGTTCGGTACACGTGTGTACCGAACGAATATAACGTTAAACGTAAAAAATTGAGAACGTGAACAACTTCTTGGAAGTAATCTCAGGTGCTGCGTCGCAGCATTCAGAGTAATTTCCTCACATTGGGCTCATCGCGTCATAGAGCGAGCAAGTCATTTCATTGGATGAGAGGGCATGCTGGTCAGAGGGATGCGTTCAAATTTAGTCAGTAATTTGAGGAACTGTCGAAAATTAATGGGGAACGCAGATAAAGTTGCGCTCGAAAATCCACCAGCATCATTGAAGTCTCCGGTTTGGGAACATTTTGGTTTCGCAGTTACATACAAGGATGACGGACAAAGACAGGTGGACCAAACCAAAGCGGTTTGTCGGCATTGTTCAACTAAAATTGGTTACGCGGCTGGCAATACATCAAACTTGCACACTCTTGAAAAGGCATCACCCGAACGTGAATATAACCGGTACCAAAAGAAAAAAGACTGAAGTGCAAACCCAACTCCCACTAGCATTTAAGCCTCCACCACTCGCAAAAAGTTCAGACCGAGCCAAAGCTATTACAAACGGCAAATATCCTTATGTTGCCATGTTAGCAAAGCGCTACCTGGCTGTATCTGCTACCTCTGTCCCTAGCGAGAGGGTTTTCTCCACAGCAGGAGACATTGCTAGTGCCAGCAGATCTGCCCTTTCGGCAAGCAATGTGGAAAAGTTAATTTTTATTTAAACAACATGAAAATACAATGACAAGCAAGTCCTAATGTCAAGCTGGCTGCTTAGGAACTAGTACAGTACAGTTCAAATACAGATAATTTCAGTTCATCGAAATGCTGCACCTTAATGTTTATTTTATTATATTTTGTATTTATTTGAGTGAATACATTATTCAGTTTAATAATAATAAAAAAAAATATATATGTTTTGTTTTGTGAAAAAAAATTCTGCTGTACCGAAAACGTACCGAACCGAACCGTGACCAAAAAACCGAGGTACGTACCGAACCGAAATGTTTGAGAACCGTTACACCCCTATTAGACGCTTTTATCCAAAGCAACTTACATAAAATCCCCACAGGAGCAATTTGGGGTGAAGTGTCTTGCCCAGGGACACAACGACATGCTGACTGCAGGGGTTTGAACCTGTGCTCCCCTGATCCGAACACCAACGCACTAGTCCACTGCGCCACAGCCTCTTAGTTAGATAATTCAACTACTGTAATAAATCTGTAAATAAATGTGCAATATATACTTCCACTTTTAATACTGTTACCTGGCTGCTATGAAACTACTTGTTACATGCTACACTTTTTATGGTCCATCTGGTTGTGTATTTTTGTAAATGGGAATTTGTGTAATTTATTTGTATATCTTTACTATGCCTCTTGATTTGTAGTTTTATTTTGCTATTTGTGGCTCTTTACTTTTGCTTTAACAATGTATATTTCTCCTCTGTGGGACGATTAAAGGTATTCTGATCTAAGATAAGGATGCAACACTCAGTTAACCCAGGCACACAGACAGAGCTCTGACTTTGAGGAGGTAAACAACAGCCACTCCTCCCTCTCCTAAAGCCAGCTAGATCTGCACAGCACGAAGCAGGAGGAGGAGGAGGAAGAGAGGGTGAAGGGGGCAGAGAGGAGTTGCTCTAATTCCTTGATGTGTGTATATGTGTGGTTGCGTGCTCAGCCTTCCTAAAAGGAGAGCTGCTCCCCCTGGTTTCCTCTCCTCCCTTCTACTGTGCAGGAACCTGTCGATCCTCCAGGGACTGTAAACGTTTGGTGCCTCCTCCACCCTGCACCCAGTCCTAACCGTCACGCAACTTCATCTCATATCCTACCCTTCTATAAATGTGTCAAAAATGTCTGTGTTCCTGCTTTCACATTCGCCTGCAAGTTACAGCTCGCATTCCTGCTGAAAATGGCCCTATTTGTCGCAATTACGCGCAAAAAATAACCACACTTGGACACTCTCCAACTATCCGCTCGCACACTCGATTCCCACCGGGGCGCGTTCACGTTACGTTCGCAGCGCTACAACATGACAAGTTTACCGGGTTTATTTCATCTTTCTGCAGCATGCACAGGGCTCTGGCTTCAGATTGGGTTAACATTATGTCCATGTCTTCTTCACTGCAACATACAACACATACCCCCTCCTTCCCCTGTGCTTGACCCACATGCACCGCTCAGTCTAACAACACAGCAGCCGCTGAATGAGACTGACAAGCCCGCTGTAAAAGTGCAGACAGAGCCGCTGCCCTGCCGCTAGCCTAGCACTGGTATAGCACTTGCAGCAGCAGCAAAGTGGACTTCAGCGGTCCTGCAGCCCTCCCACTTTTACACATTATAATGTTTGCATAATAGTGCTAATTTATTTACCTTGATAGCAGTCGGCTTCGGATGCAGAGATGTCCACACTCCCAGAGATTAGGAGATCATTGGGAGCCAGGCACATGTAGTTTTACAGTGGAGGGGTTTAGCAGGAGTTCAGTTTTGCCCACCCGGTGCCCTGGCAGGCTGCTAGCAGTGCTGCTAAACAGCCCCGACTCTGGATCCACGTTGGGTGACAGGACTGTCCCTTCCCCTCCCTTCCCTCCCCCTCACGGTGCGTGTTGACAGCGCGTCAGCCCTGCAAAGACCGGCCACCGAGTGCAAAAATCCGAAATAAAATCCCAAAGTGGCAGCCAGACTGAGTTGCAAGTCAACAACAACAAACACAGTGGTGGTCCTGCTGCTGCTGCTGCTGCTCACGGGTTAGCAGGCTGCGAGGTGCGCACAACAACCTCTCACAGGAAAGCATGTCGCATTTTGCAAAAAAACTGCCCAAACGTGGTGTCAAAATCCGACGGTGTTTTCCTCTCCGGTGCCAAGCGGTAAAGGAAGGAGGTGACGGGGAAGCAAGAGAAGGTGGCGTGAAAAAAAAAGAAAAAGGATGCTATATTTCCAAACGATGAGTCAGAAAAGATTGCAAGCCAGTTTCGCAACGTCCCTCCTTCAAAAATAAAACATTGAGTTCTCCTCGTCTTCACTTGCTGCCTTGCCTCGGTTCCTCTGCCCGGTGTACTGACGTGCACACACACCGCTCTGCACAAATTCACTGGCAGGTCTTTGGGTTCAATCTCTCCCTCCCACCTCCAGAGGAGAAGAAAAAACACAACACAGAGAAAAATCAGCTCTTATCATCAGCTTGAAAACTCTTTTGGCGCCATATTTATGGCGTACTTTCAATTCACTGTTACCGCAAGCTGCACTTCCTACTCTGAGAAATGCAAGATGACTGCGCCTCGAAGAGGAGAGGATGGGCATTGAAACTTCACCTGCCAATTTTACTGCCAGTAAAATAGGCTTTTTTTTGTGGTGGAAAGTATTGAAATTACATATGAAAAAAGGTAATTCTGGTGAAGCTGATTATCATGTGGCAAGCTTAAAAGAAAACTAGTTCCTAAAAATATTTGGTTTATTTTGTCATGGATGGCTCACTCATCCAATGTGTAGTGTGACAGCTTTGACATAATGTATAATGTTTTCAATTAAAAGTGTACAAAGTTTCTTCAGGTTTCTTAAATATGATCACTTTAAAATCACAAATAACTTAAACACAATCTGTTTTCTATGGCTGACTGACTGGACTACTTTATGTAGGAAGAATTATGTTAGAATTCAAACTCATTCTTACTTTGTCCAATAACTTCACATCAAAATTAATTAGCAGCTTGAGCTTTGGTTCAAAGTAAAGGCCTGCATGTAGTTGGTCTTTACTGTAAGTGATCATATCTCTCCGGAGGTGATTGATTTGCTCTCAGTGATCCAAAGGGAATGACTCAGATTGGCAAGTAAATGACCTTCCTTCACATTTTCTGTACAATCCATATTTAAAACGGGTGGAGGATGTTTTATCAATGTGTAATCTACTACCATCCATTGTCTCTAAATCACTGTCCTCTGCCAAGCAGAAGTGCATTCACTTATAATGTCTCTACAATCTGACGTTTAAGGAGTGCAATTTTCACACAAACCCCCCACTCCTGGATATAAAGTATGTGCAGCTTTTAGTTGTGCATCTCTTACGTGATAGACAGCGGATCAACTGCTAATTATCTCCACTCAGCTTTTTTGTAAATGTCTTGCTAATACACATTGATGCAGAGCCAGGAGGAAGACTTCAATTAAGGTCATTCAGGAGAACAAATGGGATCATTATCCTTGTATCAAACACACACACATGCACACACTTCAGAATGTGCACACAGGCAAGGATGTCAGGTGCACAAATACTCATCAGATGTATCAGGTGTCTCTCAGAAAGTGGAGAGAGGGAGAGGCAAAGAGGGTGTGATGCTGTTTTGCACTAAGTGAAATGAGGCAGTGAAGAACACGAAGGAGGGATTTCATGGCACACATTCAAATGCATCAGCAGCATCCCACAGTTTGCCCTCCCCTCCTCGTCTTCCACACAACGCAGGTAGGCATGCATCCCCTGAGGAAACAGCCTGTGACCCTCCCCACGGTCCTTTCTAATGTGAGGTAATGCAGTTTACTCTCTAATGAGATGCACACGTTGGAAGCAGATCCCCTCATCTGGGTCAAAGTGTTTGTGTGGTAATATTCCCCCATATCCAACAAATGCCATTTACTGATAGGCAAATACCATGACAAATAACATCAAGTTGTATTTGGTGAAATGCTGAATTTAAACCTGATTTGTTTTGTCTCCTCCATTAAAGACAGTGGCATTAGCAGACATGTGTCAAAAAGCAAACAAACATCATTTGCTATTCCCTTTGTGTTTAAATCCATAGACTATCTTCAGAGGTGTGTACTTTTTTTTTGTAGTACTCCAGCCAAGTTAATTTGTTCCAACATGTTTTTTTAGTTTAGCTTTTTTATTCAAGGCACATGAACTCAGTCAGTGTGAGTTCCTGTTGATATTATCGAGATCACTCTCCCACCACCCCACCCACCATAACTGCAACAGGACGCAAACACACCATTCACCAACATTACACAGTTTTTCCATGACATAGGTTTCACTTGATTTTCATAACCACAGTTAACAAGATCAGTATGTGTACAGAGATGACCAAATTAATGTTTATGCGTGGAGGTGTTATAATGAAATGTGTGCACTGAGGAGATGCATGCTTTGCATCATGGCCCTAATATGTCATCTTCAGTTAGGCCTATAGACAGTGGCGGTTCTAGACCAATTTGACTGGGGGGGGGGCACTGGGGGGCCAGTTATTTTCTGAGGGGGGCACAATAAATGCAGGACGAAAAAGAGAACTAGACAGTATGAAGCAGAGGTGGGGACTCGAGTCACATGACTTGACTCGAGTCAGACTCGAGTCGCATATTTTTTGACTTGAGACTTGCTTGACTAACATTGATAAAAGACTTGACTTGACTTTGACTAGGTATTCATGACTTGAGACTTGACTTAAGCTTGAGATAGATGACTTGAAAGGACTTGACTGTTTAAAATTAAATATTGGCGTTTATTTTTGTAGTGAGATATTACGTTTAGTTTTTTCGAAAAACGTGATTATAGCGCCATGCGCGCAAACCTGACAACCCACTAGAAGGCAGGAGTCTCAGTTAACATGGCAGCGGCTAGCTTTACTCCAAAAATAGTGAAGTTTGGATTCAAGGATTATGTTGTCGATGATGGTAATAAGAAGAGAACAGCGGTATGCCGGGTCTGCAGCATAAAGATCAGTGACACGACCACCACAACATCCAACTTCATTCGTCACTACAAAAAAAAACACAGAGAAAGGTGCGTGCATGTGTTGTGTTAGCTAGAATGCTAACGTTAAGTCTAAGCTATGTTAGACTTGGTTTCAAATCGATTAAGCATTGCAAAGAGAAGACAACGGTAAATGAACACTAGAACCTCCAAGGGATTCATTTTGACTAACCCTGATAGTGACGGGCTGTCAGGAGAGGGAGAGAGAGGAAAAGAGATGCCTCGTTTATTTCCCCTGTGTTGTTATCAGAAGTTACTGTAAACTTTTGAATAATGTAGTTCATCTACTTTTAGTAGTTTGTTTAAATGTTTTAATTATGTTGTTTTTGTTTGTAGAAGTGCATCATTCCTTGATTTATTGTAAAATGAATCTGAACTTGTTGATCTGTTATGATCATCCACACTCTGCAGCTTTGGGGACAGAGCCTTCTCAGTGGCAGCTCCTAGGCTCTGGAATTCCCTCCCCAAAGATCTTCGTGACTCTGAGTCCCTCACAGTCTTTCAGTCCTGCCTCAAAACACATCTTTTCAACTCTGTCTACCCATAAGCCCCCCCCCCCTCTCAATCAACTTCCTCTTGACTGCCTTTTTATTTATTTTAATATACTTACTTGTTTGCCTGTCCTTGTTTGTCTACCCTCCCTCATATTGTAAAGCGTCTTTGAGTTGTGAAAAGCGCTATATAAATCAAATGCATTATTATTATTATTATTATGATGATAAACTGAAGCAATTTCTAAATTAACCCAATTAATGAGTTTTAAATATCGTCCTACTTAGTTTATAAGGAAATTATGAAGAGGAACAAATTAAATGATTTGAAAAGGATGTCTATGTAGGTGCTGATGCTGTTGGCGGTTCTAGTGTTAACAGAAATTTAAATTAAATATGTGTAATGGCAAATGCCATATATGATTTTCTTACCTGGAATTCTGCCTTTTTGAACAGACTTTTTGATTGAGTCCTAGTTATATTGTCTGCAGTTCTAGGGTTACTATGAATCTAATATGATTGTCATCGGTCTAAATTAGATTTCAAATGATTAACTGTGTATGTAATGAAGATCATAGTGTGGGTTAAATCCATTTTCATAACCACTGTCTTTTAACTGATTTAAATGCGGAAACTGGGCTTATTCATCAGAATTTTGTATGACTTGACTTGCTTGACCTGAGCAATGACTTGACTTGACTTGCTTGACTCTCATCACAGTGACTTGGGACTTGCTTGATACTTGTAGGTCAAGACTTGAGACTTGCTCATGACTTGCACATGTAGGACTTACTCCCACCTCTGGTAGGAAGTAATTGCGCATAAGAAAACAATGCAATACAGTTATTGGTATTTGTTTCAGTACACTTATTTATTTCAGATAGATCTTATAGTTATTACTGTTAGCTTCAGCTTAAGTTATAGTGCAATGTTTGCACTCACACCATATTTATATAAAAATAAAGGCAATGAACAGTTACATCTCTACTTTACATAAGGGTGTCTGCACAATCTCACATTACAGCAACAAAATCCTGCGGTTTTTGGCAAACCGAGTACCAGAAAATATACATTTAAAAAAAAAAAAACTTTTCATTGTTAGGGGGGCCACAGGGGGGTCAGAGGTCAGTGTTAGGGGGCACTGGCCCCCCCTGCCCCCCTAGAATCGCCTCTGCCTATAGATGGGTATATATATAAAAAAAAAATAATGCGTCAGGACCCAGGACCTGTAATAGCTGTCAGGCCCTACTGCTCCAGCATCTCTACGTGTCAAGTGCACTACATTTAATTAGACTGGGTCCCAGGGTGCAAGGCTACATTTATCTCTTTGGTTCCCAAGATTGAAGATTTTAAGCACTCCTCCTCTACAGGAAGCTAAAGTCAATGCAATGTCAAGCGTGACCTTATTTTGATAGACTTGAGTTTTAGAGATTCTCTTTTGCTTTGTTTTGTTGTTTGTTGAAACTGTTCTGTTGTTCTCCCTAGTAGCCCCTAGGTGGCTGAGTGATGAGCTAGTTTTACTGCTTAAACCCCCAAAGACTAATGGTCTCAACTTACATTTCAGGTATATAAAGCGATTTTTGGGTGTTATTGATCTGGCAAGCTGTGCCTATAGGTGCATTTACTGCAGAGAATTTTGCAATGGCAATGGCTATTTGCAATTGGTACATCTAGAGCAAAATAAAGCTACAAAGATTTAATTGTGTTAGTTATTTGTTTTTTTTACCTTTATTCATCAAGAAGTTTCTAGACATTGAAATTCTAGACTGGTCAACATTCACATAGTAAATAATAATAATAATAAAAATAGTAAAATACAAGATAAAACACATTCAAAACAATATGATGTTATTTATAGATGTCTTCCACATTGAACACTTTATATCTTTTTATGTTTACAGTTAAAGTTGAAGTATAGTTTGGCTTATTATGTATAAACTCATGAGATAAAAAGTAGCTCATTTCAAAATGATCATCTGTCATGGGTGTTGGTGCAAACAGGAAATAACAAATAAGAATAGATAGCACTGAAACAGAAGTGTGATGTAAGGGTTTTATTTTTTTATAGTGACTTTACAGTAATAAGAACATCATAGTCTTAGCAGAAATGTCAATCCAGCTTATCTTCTATAACCATAAAAGTATGTACTATAAATGGTATTTGATATATATAATAACTTTCTCAGCTGCCTGTCCCATTCTCCTCACATTAACCTTGATATCCACAGACACTTTTTCAGAGTTGTTAATCTTTTCTTGTTGGCCCTCCCCTATAGGACTGTGGCTGAAAGGACTACCTGTTGTCTGTGTGTTTTCCCAATTATAGTTTTCCCCTGAGTAAGCATGCATTAGGTGACTCAGCAAGAACGGCTGTCTGCCAGAGCTGCCTCGAGCGCAGTGTATTATTTCAGCATCAGTGTACATTTCAGGCAGAGTGAGAGGGGGAGAGCGAGCCCATAAACTTAATGGGTAGGTTGACTCAATAAAGCGGCAACTTGTATGACTTGGAAGCGGCCCAAAGGACATACACAGGAGTGCCACTGGGGGGTTTTCTGGGGGAATTTAAGAGGAGGTGAAAGTGTGTGTTTTATGTGTGCATTGGTGTCTCCTTGTCTTTCTAGGACTCAGAATGTCTGACAATATAATATTATAGGGGCCATTTATTACAGAACCTGGTTCAGAGCTGTCAAAGTTAAGGGTGACATGTTAAAAGTTGGTTCATTTGTGTACATGTATGCAATTATGTGGGAAATTTTGTTTTTCTCGAACACAGGTCCAGTATGCAGAGGGAAGACTCACACAGCATTATATTTCAGTGTTAACCAAGTTTGTTCTTTACTCTTTTCCCTGTGGTGTATTAGTAAAAGACTCGATTCAGAGCATCAGGAGAGTTTAACCTGTCGGAGCAGTGTTTTTTAAGCCACTTGCAGTGCATGAAAGTATAATTACAATGTTCATAGCTCCATTGAAAAAAGGATATAGCTCAAACATGTAGGTTAAGTGAAATAAGCAACAATCAAAAAATAAATAAAAAAATCATCATTATTTAACAAGGTAATTGTTCAAATATAGCCACAGAAACATCCAGTGCCTCATAATAATGTGCTTTTTAAATCAAATTTTTTTTTTACTCCTTCTGTTTTAACCATAGACTGTATATACCTTTAACTAGAAGGAACATATACATTGATATAAATGTGTGGTCGAGAGTCATTCAAATAGATACACAGAATGCCAACAGTAAAGTACCTGTCAATGTCCTTTTTTTATTTATAGATTTTACAAGCATTTTATGTATATAGTCATAGTTCTATACTAATATGTTAATATGTATTTATTATGAATACTGAAACGTTTCATATACTACTTCATTACTTGCACATTGGTCACTTTGCAATATTCTCACTATTTTCTTTTCTATTCTGTTTGTTTTTGCACTATTTTCATAGTTTTATTGTTTATGTCTTAAATAAATGTATGTGGAATTGTTGACGGAGCTTTAAAGATTTATATTGACATAAATACACTGTAGCTACTATGACAATAAAACCTTTGCATATGTAATTTAATCACTGAGCATTATAGGGTTTCAGCCAGGTAAAGTGTAGTTATCTGATCCCCCGCTGCGTGTCGCTGTTTCTCAACACGATACCTTTAACAACACCTTCCGAAACTCGCTTCCCAAACCGGAAGCTGCATTTGTTGAGCTTCCTGAGAAGAAGCAAGATGGCTAACCTGGACGTAGAAGAGTTTATCCAACAGAACAGAGCTGTCGCAGATGAGGTGGAAACGTACCGGGGTTACTGGGAGAGCGAAAAACACTGGCAGCCGAGGAGGGAGTTCATCCTGCGGAACATCAACGACTTCGAGGAGCCGCACATTGACCAGCTGCTCGCGCTCTCCATGGTGTGGGCCAACAACGTCTTCATGGGCTGTCGGTGCGTAAACACAACGTGCTCCACTGATGCATTTGTTTTTGTGAATGGCTTTTAAAAAATAACCTCTAATTTAATATGTTCACAAGTAAGGAACCCACTTGCAATTTGGTTCAATAACCATTATATTGAGGATGCGACATTACATACATGGCAGCAGAGGGGGAAGAAGTACTCATATATCTTGTACTCAATTAAAAGTAGAAGTACCAGTGTGAAGGGATACTCTGTTACAACTTGAAGTCCTGCAATCAAATGGTTACTCAAATAAAAGGAGCATCTATGATGAACAATACCCACCTTTATGTGGATGAGTGTTTTTGGATTCAAAATATTGTTCTTCGTCTGGTCTCACAATTGGCTCACTGCTGCCCCCTGTGTCCGGAGGAGGAGGACAAAAGATGTGCTCTTCGTCAAAACTCCTAATTTTTATATCAAAAACAGCATGGTAGTACACAAGTTTGCAGTATAGGCTATTGGTAGTACACCAGTTGACTTCAGTCAGTTGAGGTTTGGATTTGTGATGCCACTATGGATCTTCAAGTGTGTGTATAAAGCAGATCTAATGAATAATGCAGTTTTATTTAGGACTTCTTATGCCTGCAATCATTTTCACAACTGGTGGGTTATAGCCAGACCGAGGCAATGAATGTTTAACAATACTGTTATATTAATTAACATACCATTTTCCTTCCATAATGACAGGTATAGCACGGAGCTCTTGGAGAAAGTAAGGGAAATGGCTGAAGGCATCGAGGTTGAGGACGCACCGGTCTTCAAGACAAGAGATGAGATTATGAAGAAACAACAGGTAAACCTTTGGACATGCATAGACAGACACACATGTCACCAATATGTTGACAAATACATTATTTCATTTATTCCTCTTTTCCATAACAGGGTCAATGACTGGTTTACCTGGTCTTTTCTGGTCGCATGGGAACAAACCTGAAGACTGACACATCTCAGATGTTGTTTGAAACCGCCTGAACCTTTAACAATGTGTTTTAAAAAGCCTACACTATTTATTACTGATGTGACGAGTGTAAGCATTTAAAACATTTTTTAAATCAAAAGCAGGACTTCTGTGTTCCTCAGCATCCATTGTTGAGTCATTGAAGTTTTTTTGTGCTGTGTGGGAGCTTCACTGCTCATCCATTTCAACTCAACATTGTTTTGTAGCAAACTTGTTTTCAGTATTTTTTATACACAGATATGAAAGATGAATCTTGTCCTAATGTCACTGTCTTAACTACAATAAATGTGTGTTTTTGACTCATGGGATTGTATTTTCTTTCTTAAAAACACACATTAGTTATTCTGTTCTGTTGGGTCTTTGTATGTGAACAAACTATGCTCGAGGTAACATTTATTTCACTTTCCTTAACACTATGCTTAGCTGTCTTTTGCTCAGTAACATTCTTGTCTGAATTGAGGCAAAAAGATAGCAGCACATTTGTCATATTGTCAGTGTAGGGTTGTTTTAACATCTTAATACTTTATCTTCAATTTGGTTGAATTCCTTTAACCATTCTGGAGAACAGGCCCAGTCATGACTAGAGAACATTGTATTTATTTTAGGGTTGTAATATCTCAGATTTAAACTGACTTTTTCCTCAAATTAATTAATCTCATAGCTTCGCCGATCATAGCATATAGTTAATGTTGCTGAAAATAAGGTCTTACTGTTTCTAAGACGATGTTAAATGAGGCAAGAACACGTCTCAAACTCTGAAAAATGTGTTTTGTTTATACAGCATATTGTTATAAGTATACATTTCTTGATTAATTCACACAATCTTTATAACATACCTTCTCATTTTAAGTGAAATAATTTTTCTAGCCACTGACTTTATACTGTCAAGAGAAAGTGGTTTATGATAGCTGTCTTCTGTGGGTGTTTTAGCTGGGCAGGGTTATGTCATGACTATACTCAAGCTGTGTTTTTATTGGGTATCGCATACAAATAAAAAAAATAGGAGACAAATGCAGGCATGAAAACAATGAGCCTTTGGGGGAACAGTTGATATCACTGTTAAACCGGGATATAAACATGTGTGCAAGTGTCTTTTTTGATCTAGCTCACTTGTTCATTTGTCAGCTGTGTCATTTGAGAAAAGGATGACTGACACGTTGCAGGCAACAAAGCATTTAAAACACATTTCGGCAGATGAACCCCCAGTGATAGGTGTACTAGAAAAGATGAGCACAGTAAAACAGATATTGGAGATAAATTATATTCCTTTTACCAACTTCATGCTGATTCTACTTGCCTGTAATCACAGCTTGCTACTAATGTCGCTCAAGCCCCATTAGGCCTGAATGCACCATAATAAAAGCACCACCATTCAAGTCAATCCTTAGGTACAAGCACTTTTAAGCTCAAAGGCCCCTCTGCCCTACATACTTTGATAACATTTCACGTGGGAAGACTGACATATTGATAACACATCCATTATTTCCTTTAAACTGACCGTTCTCCACAGTCCTAGTTCAACTCTGTGCCATCTTTGTGTTAATATTAACTTTCTTCTACCCCAGAGCAGAAATGATTGGAATAAAAGCTCAGCTATCCAGGGAGTGATGATTCATCGGTGCCAGGGAGAGTTGGCGCTGCTGCAGCAGCCTGTGACGTCTGAGAGCCCAGACCTTTGGTGTCTCTTAAAATAACAGATATGCTGCGGATAGATCTTTAAAGCTGCAACTGAGGCTGACTTAGAGAATAACAATGATACCCACTCTGAAGGCCGTTTGTGGGGTTGTTATTCTTCCAAATTATGCAGATTTGTTCATCAACATGCCAAAGTGTGCACACCAGCAGACATCACAAAAAAGGGAAATCAAAAATAAGGGGGGAAAACAATCTGTAAAACTCAAACAGCATCAGCATCAATCCAACCAAACAAAGATATATTACAAATTCTGTTAGCAATAACTTAATTCACATCATGCAATAAAAAAAAAAGTAAAATTAAGGACAAGAAAAGACAAATATAAGATTGATTTCCCCGCCCTTGTTTTTCCTAAAATGTATTGGCAAGCAAGTTTATGTCCATTCTGGTTTTGTTGTTCTCTGGATGTCGTTTTCCTATTATTTCTTTAAGGGTGGCACTTGAGTTCTTCTGATATAGTTGCGGTTTTCTCTTGATGAAGTCAAAATGAAGGAGGTGATGAAGAGATAGTGGAGGGGGAGGGAGCGCGAGAGCAGCTCAGACGTCCACCCAGCTCTGCTCCACGATGGCCGTCACTCTCTTCTCGTATTCCCTCTTGTTTTCCTGATAGAGCTGTGCGGCCTGACTGTTGGCCGGGCTGTTGGGGTTTGGCTCGTCCAGCAACGACTGCAGAAAGAGAGTGAAAGTTAGGGAAATATACACAGCCTTTGCAGGGTTGGGAGGGTTTCTTAAAAAATGTATTCCATTAAAATGACTAGTTACCTGTAAAGAAATGTAATCGGTAACCTAATCAGAGTATCAAAATATAAAGTTATGTAACCTGATCAATATATAATGCCATGCTAATATATAAAAAAGATATATCAATAGGATGTTTTCCACTTAACGTGTATTATGCAAGACAGAGCAATCTGACCTTAGAAAAGAAGAACAATAAAGATAATTAGGATCAAAATGAGTTTACTTATAGGAAAACCTGCCTTTCATTAAGCATATTCAGGCAGTAGCCTATACACCAACAATGAAACACATGAGCACATACTACAGTTTAAAAATAAGCAGAAATAAATCTGATGAATAACCTCTTTTTAGTCGTTACATTGTAATACTGCTAGTAATCCACAATGTTTTTGGAAATGTAATCTGATAACGTGTAACTTTAAAGTGGACCTATCATGCTATATTTGAACAATATATAGTAGGGCCATACCTATATAAAACATGTCTGAAGTTTTTTTTTCAAAATACCAAACACATCATGCATTTTAGCCATGCCTCATTTAGCTCGATTTGCTCTTTTCCAGCCCTGTTTTTGCAAGGGCTGATTCTGTGACGTAGCTTTAATGCAAATGAGCTGTAGCTGACCACGCCCCCCTGCAGGAGAGGAGAGCGTGCTCTGATCAGCTGCTGGGCTGCAGTCGGATAGTTTAAAAATCAGCTCCTAAGTTCTAACCCTATCGTCTATTCCTTGACCTCTGAGTGAAACGTCACGGGGTTAAGGGATAGTGGATAGGAGAATTCAAAAGGACTTAGGAGAAGAGACTGCGGTACTTTAGAAAATCCGAATGCACTTTCACTATCTGACGTGTTTATGATGCGCCAGCGGACGTCATTGTGTGCGTCTGCTGCTGTGGGGAAACTATGGAAACCACAGTTTTCTATACAGCGGACTACAACATGGATGTTTAATAAGAACGAGGGACTACTGTAAACTCATCTAGAGACTCTGCACCGTGCTCTGATGCTGTTGCTTTGCTTTATGAACGTGGACAACAGAGAAACAGATTCTTCAGGACCAAAGTTGGATTTGAAATACAAAAGGAAAGTGAAACTTCTGCTCGTCCACCTCTCCCTCCGGTCCACATTAATACCAATGATCCCAATACGTATGATTGTATGAACTAAAGATCTTAAAATCAATACAGATGTATTTATTATAAACGTTAGTCCTGAACATCTATCACTGTGTATATCACCATTCAAACATCTTTTAAAAGTTGAACAAACTCCACACAGCTCAGTAAAGACTGAAATGTTGACTTTATTTGATAATTTCAGTGAAAACTAACGTTCATATTTCTCTTTTTGATTATAATACTGATGAACGTTCAAAACAAAGCACTTTGGCAACTTACCACCTATGTTTTAAAATGCTTAATAAGCACCGTAACTTTCATGATATCATTTCTCGGTCATAATCGGTTGTTTCCGTGAACGGCCGACTGTTGAGTGACGGCAAATGCTGCGGCTGCAAGGCATTGTGGGGCAGCATTTTCGCTTCTCCTGTCGGTTAGGGAGGTCCAGTGGTTCCTAAGCTAAAGGAGGTTATAAAGGAAGTTTGAAACCTCCTTTCCTATCATTCTCATAATTGTAGAGAATTAGAACGGCACTTATCATGGCTGCCACTGAGGGACTTCCGGGTCATTTCACTCCTTTAGGAAGGTTCCTAAGCTAAATGGACTATTCGACTTCAGCCCTGGGCTCTCAGAAGAGGGGGAGGAAAAGAGGCTCCGCCCTCCGTGTTTTATTCTTATGATTATAAAGAGTCATTATTCATTTGTTTTAAAGCTCAATAAATAACAAAGATGACCTTTGAACTTTAACGGACATGTTAACCGGCAAAAAAAAAATGTAACTGAAACTCTGCCGCACGGTCCCCTCGTCCCTTGGAAGAGGCGGAGAGGTGGGTGTTTGTCATCTGCTGGTGGCAAACCGGAGAGAATTACAGCGAGGGAGGGATTGCATTGAATAACAGCAGCAGGAGCAAACGCTTGCCTCTGGGAGGGAGAAAAAGAGCCGGGCTGAAGTCGAATAGTCCATTTAGCTTAGGAACCTTCCTAACTGAGTGAAATGACCCGGAAGTCCCTCAGTGGCAGCCATGATAAGTGCCGTTCCAATTCTCTAGATGATAGGAAAGGAGGTTTCAAACTTCCTTTAGCTTAGGAACCACTTGACCTCCCTTGACGAAAGGAGAGGAGAAAATGCTGCCCCACAATGCCTTGCGGCCGCAGCATTTGCCGTCATACAACAGTCGGCCGTTCACGGAAACAACCGATTATGACCGAGAAATGATATCATGAAAGTTACGGTGCTTATTAAGCATTTTTAAAACGTAGGTGGCAACTTGCCAAAGTGCTTTGTTTCAGTATTATAATCAAAAAGAAATATGAACGTTAGTTTTTACTGAAATTATGAAATAAAGTCAGCATTTCACAGTCTTCACTGAGCTGTGTGGGGTTTGATCAACTTTTAAAAGATGTTTGAATGGTGATATACACAGTGATAGATGTTAAGGACTAACGTTAAATACATTTATATTGATTTTAAGATCTTTTCATAGTTCATACAATCATACGTATTGGGATCATTTGTATTAATGTGGACCGGAGGGAGAGGGTGACGAGCATAAGTTTCACTTTCCTTTTTTATTTAAATTCCAACTTTGGTCATGAAGAATGTTTCTCTGTTGTCCACGTTCACAAAGCATAAAGCAACAGCATCAGAGCACGGTGCAGATCTAGATGAGTTTACAGTAGTCCCTCGTTCTTATTATACATCCATGTTGTAGTCCGCTGTATAGAAAACTGTAGTTTCCCCACAGCAGCAGACGCACATCTATGACGTCCGCTGGCGCATCATAAACACGTCGGATAGTGAAAGTGCAGTCGGATTCTTTAAAGCAGTGGTTCTCAAATGGGAGGACCCCTGGGGGTACGTTGGAGTACTGCAGGGGGTACGTGAGATTTATGTTATGTTAATGAAAAAAACAAACATAATTAAAGCATTTAAACAAACTACTAATAGTAGATTAATTACTTTATTCAAAGGTTTACAGTAATTCTGGATAATAAAATGGGAAAAATCAACTCTCTCTCTTTTCCTCTCCCGATAGCCCGTCAGTCTCGTGCAGCTCGCTGAACCTGTAATGAGTCACCCAACAGTAAAGCATACATATATTTATAACTACTTTAGCTAGTTCCAGAGTAGATAAACGAGTGTGTGTGTTAGGTCTAACTCTTCGTGTATTTAACTTTCCTCCACTCAACGGTCCGTCACAGCGGGGGACCTGTGATCCGGAAGAGCTGCGTGTTCTCCGTCAGCAGCATCTGATCTGATCTCTCTCTTGCGTTTATGTCCAAATCTATCAGATCTAGCTAATGATATGACTGCCTGCTTTTCAAAGGACCTAAACAATAAGCATTGCTTGGCAACGGCTTGTGGCCGCAAAGTATAGCGCAGCATTATGCATATGTTTATATGAGGGGTCAAATTCCCATGCTCATAAAATGCTCATATATTTTTCTCTCTTCATTCCCCTCGCTCCAAAATAGATAAATAAATATACCAATTTTAGGAATAGTAACGAAGTTTGAGCAGTGTGGGTTTTATATTAACAGAGTTACACATATTTCAAAACGCGAAGTGTAATAACGGCAGAATGACAAAGGTCCTCAGTGAAGCACAAGCCCATGTTTTTCACTAAATTGTAAATACAACTTATTAAAAAGATCAGTTCAATGCAGCTAATGTCGTCTTAGCATTATTGCATGATGTTAAAATTGGTTTGCCATGAATTTAGTGACGGATTGTAAACATTTGAAATGTAGCATTTAAGTGTTTCTCAGTTACAATGTTGCTGTTTTAATCAATCAGTCACTGATGGTGCAACAGCACTGTACCTCTTTATAAAGGCTTTTTTCCCCTAACAAATAGTTTTTGCACTGAATATTTGTTTCAAAGGGGGTACATTATTGAAAAAAGTTTGAGAACCACTGCTCTAAAGTACCACAGTCTCTTCTCCTAAATCCTTTTGAATTCTCCTATCCACTATTCCTTAACCCTGTGACGTTTCACTCAGAGGTCAAGGAATAGACGATAGGGTTAGACGTTAGGAGCTGAATTTTGGATTATCCGACCGCAACCCTAGAGCGTCCACAGCGGAGAATAAACAGAAGGGCAACCATGCGCGGGAAGTCTTCTTCGCTGCTTTTGTGACAGACTACAGCGCCACTTACAGGCCTGGCATATGTACTACAGCGTCTCCAGCGCTTTCGAGCGGCAATGGCCGGCCGTGGCCCAACCCCACATTCCCCTGATAGGTGGAGAGTTGGCCATATAGGCGGAGCTCCTCGTTCCTGACGTCAGAGAACTTTCAAATCTGTATCAGTCTGGATCAGCTCCGTTGCATCCCCGTTTTTAGAGATTTGGGTATGGAGGAAAAGAGAGAGGGTTGTGTTTTCTGACACTTGGTGAGTTCCCTGACACATATTCATGTATAAAAGACGTACAAAAGTGCATTTTGCATGATAGGTCCCCTTTAAGTCAATATGTCGTATACCAATGCATTCATAGATGGCGTACTGAAGCAATTTCAGTGCAAAGACAAAAACTGGCTGCCAAAGAACCAACCTGGATGGAGGTGAGTATGGACGACACATCGTATGTGGGGCTCCATCGGTTCTGTAGGATGTCTAAACATATACTGCCATCTGCATAAACTGGGACACAAGAGAAAACACAGATCCACATCACTACAGCAGTTATGTCACCAAGAAAGATCTCTTTACACTTTTGCTGGGTTTGTTTTGTCCTGTACTTTGCCTGTAATAGTATATCCTCTTAATATGTGCATTGCCTATTGTATGCATCAAACACCAAGGCACACTCCTTGTAAGTGAATATTTGTCAAACATGCATAAATATATCTACTTAAACTGGAGTTTACTGTCAGCTTCACTGACTAAATGAACTAAAGGGATTTCAATAATGGACGGGGGAAGGAGATGAACGGCAGGAAACCGCTTCAGTGAGGAGGAACTTGAGCTTTGAGATAATGGGAGCACAAACTGTGGACATTTAAAAAAAATATTTCATAGGCAAGAAAAGGCAGGGAAAATATTTGTATACAGTTTATTTTATATCCAAAATGCTTTACAGATAACAGGTAAAACCACAAGAAACTAAGCAGGTAAAACTGCACGAAGGCAAATTAAACACTAACAAATAAGTTTGACGTTAAGGAAAATTCATTAACAACAATGGCCTGTATTTCCATTTACAAATCCATGGTTAAAGTGTGTGTGTGTGTGTGTGTGTGTGTGTGTGTGTGTGTGTGTGTGTGTGTGTGTGCGTGTGTGTGTGTGTGTGTGTGTGTGTGACCTCTTACCATTAGGGTGAAACATTCTGGAGACAAACCGGACTGTGGGAGGCTTGTTTGGGTACTCCTCTGAAAACTCTATCAGCAGCTTAAACGTTCCTGCAGAGAGACAGAGGGGGGAGGAGGATGGTGAGAGACACAGCAAGAACAATGCGAGCGAGAGTCTGTGGGTAGCTTTTTGAGGAGAATACAGATCGAGGTGGTCAAAGAAGGCAAGATAAACAATTACGTTACTAAAAAGAAAGCTGGCTCGACTACAAAGAGAAGCTAATTCCTCACCGAGGCAGAGATGTCGACTCTGCAGGTTAAAGGGGGAATAAAGGAGCGAGAAGTCTCACAGGAGGAAACAATAAAGCATGAGTCAGCACTTCTCTCGCCTGACCCAAGTCATAATTACAGGCTGAGAAGTGTGTGTATGAGGGGAAAAGCGTGTGTATATGTGCATTTATCATTAGTGTGTGTGTGTTGTGTTTTACATAGCAGAGCTGCAAGTTTGTTACCAACTGAACAATGTAACTGGTACAGCTATATTTATACACAAATAAAAACATAATTTACAGATCAGGTTTAATAATTGTAAATATAAGGAAATCTGTCTTGACTTATTTCAATAGTGTTTCTGTTTCTGTAAAGAAAGTGTAAACATTTTGGAAATATTGTCTTGGATGTTTTTTAGACTGAGACACGTTTTAACTTGAAATAAATCAAAGATTATGAGGTCAAAGAGTAGAACTGTAGCTTTAATTTGATGGTGTTTTGATGGTAGCTTCAAGACAGTTTAAAACCCCTTTCAGATTATTTTATTAAAAACTACCATGATGTCCCCAAGGTTGTAAGTTAACCTTTGAAGAACTTCTTAGAAATATCTAGAGGTGCGCTGATGTTTTTGAGAGTCCCAGCGTAACTCACCATCACTTTAACAACACACTGGCAGAAAGGCTGTAATAGATGAGGAATTTAACCTTCACAATAATACCAGTGCAGGAGGAAGTTAAATCAAATCCAGAGCTTCTGATGAATGAGAGCCTGCACTAAATGGAACAAAATGGAGAACTTACCGTCTTCAAACGGTGTCCCCACAGGCCTGCAGAAGCCAAACAGAGAGAAATTCAATTATTTCAAAGTTAAAAATATCTCCAATGCTTCCAATAAGGCCTGTAGGATCCTTCAAGGATTTGTTCTGCACTGACACCAGAGCCTTTATTTACTCAACTCCTCACTTTCACACAGCTTGTGTAAAGGGGGCAAATTAAAACAGCTGCCCCCACGCTGACTTTGAAAGGTAACTTGCTAATAGTTCCTCACCTGATTCAAAGCCAAGTCCCCTGCTCTTGCTTGTTTTGATGCACCTTGTTGCTTCTTGTCAAGTTCTCAATTACTTGCAGTTATTGCTTGGTGATGTGCTCCTGCTCTTGAGGTTTATTGAGTTTCATATGGCTCATGTGCTCACCTTCTTGCTTTTTATTTTAGTCCTTTCAAATTCTGTACTGAGCAATGATGGACAGTTACCATGTATATTTAGTCGAGTTCTGTACTAAGGTAGTCTTACTTTGCTTTAGTATTTTGTATACTAAATACTTCTACTCTGCTGCATGTATTTGATGATTTTGAAGCTTCAGATTAATAAAACGCACTAAACAAAACATTATTCATGTGTTTTTATAGGTTAAGATAACACTTTATTGATCCCTCAGTGAAATTAATAAGCTACCCTGCAGTAAACATAGCATTTAAAATAAGCTCTTCATTTAACAGCTGCAAAATTAAAGTGATTCATTCATGTATTAATTATGAACATGAATAATTAGAATCCAATACAAATTATTCTGAAACGGATCCTAATGCACAATTAGTACTTACTCTACTTCTTGTAATGAAAGTACATTTTGATGCTAATCCTGTAGTACTTTTACTTGTAACACTGTATTTCTACAGTCTTGCATTTCTACTTATAAGACATTTAGGATCAATCAAGTATAATTAATCCAAATCTAATCTAATTTGAGTACTTTACCTTCCCAGAAATATCCCAAATCTGAAAAAGAGTCAAAGTGTTGCTATAAGGTTTTGAATTCATACTTCTTCATACCCTTTGTTGACCGGTTAACTCCCTCTGAGTCACTACATGCTGTGTGTACAGACTGTTCTGCACTAAAATCAGGGCTGTAATCAGAAATATTGGTATTGTACCAGCAGGAGAAGGCAGAGGGGTGGTTGAGTTTGGGTACTGTGCATCACAATCACAGCAGCACAGTAACGACAGCATGACTCACCCAAAAATAACTGCGTTCCAAAGCATGATGTTGTTCTCTGATGGTGCTCCGCTCACACCGGTGGGAGGATCTTCTTGAAGTCTGGGTTGATGGAAAAAGACACAGGGATAGATACATGATTAGAGAGGGACAAAAGTAAAAGGCAGAAAGAAAGAGAGACACATGTGGAGATAAAATGTACCAAACAGAGGTTTAAGAGTGAGAAAATATGGAATAATAAGAGGATTGAAGTACAGAGGTGAAAAATCAAGGGTGGAGAGAGCGTGAGGATTTTAATTAACACCTTGACTTCAGAATCATTTTCAGTCAAAACACGACCTGCTGTATCAACAGGAGTTCAGAGGCCTGTACTACGAAGCCGGATTTTCGCTTAGCGAGCTAACTTCAGGGAAAACTCTGGGTTTCCGGTCCTGCGACGCTGGTTCACTTCTTACCGGGCTAGATCTCCATGGTAACTTATGCTGAGCGGCGGTTAGGTTCCAGGATAAGAGATCAACTCAGTGATAGCACCGCCTGCTGACCAATCAGAGCTCAGTGTGCGGAGTTTAAAGCTATCAAGTCATATTACAGGAGAAAGGAAATAGTTTAAACTGCCGTTCAGGAAAGACGGCCGGCAAAAATCACCGACTGTGTGAACGTGAAAATTAATAGAATATCACCTCCCATCTTCAGAGCAATCTGACTATTATAACATTAGCGTTAAGAAAGCTTACTTAAATATCTGCCACAACATAAGTAACTGGATCAAAGTAACATTACGTACAGTCCGCGGCACTGTGAGTGCAGACGTCAATGTGTCCCATTATCATTCATATCACATCCAGTGTTTCCCCTATCATTGTCTTGGAGGGGTGCAGCGCCCCGCCAATTGGAGCCCCGCACCCCCCCTGAAATTCAAGGTGTTTAAAAAAGATAAAATATATATATATATATATATATATATATATATATATATATATATATATATATATATATTAGGGTTGCCAGAAACTGACCATGATCAAAATCGATTATTCGGCAGCCCTGGCGAATAATAATCGCGGGAGAGAAGAAAAAAAAACTCAGACAAAAGGAATTCCGTTGTTTTCTTTACTGGAACATGTTTAACAGTACAAACAACAAACAAGCATGTCATCACAACGACGTGGCCTTGAAGTGAAGTTGGTAATGGCCGGCTGCTGCGTCTTTCTCTGTAACCTCTTTGGCGTGCTTCGCACTCAAATGCGAACGCATTGTTGAGGTTGAGCTGTGATAGACCAACGTCTTTTCGCAGAGCTTGCATTTAACTTCCTTTGGACTTGTAAGTTCGAAGTAGTTCCACGAGGAGGAACTCTTTTTACCTGCCGCTTTGTTCATCTTTAGTCGCACGTGTGAGGGAGAGGGGGGGTGGGGGCGGGGTCGGTGTGTAGCTGCTGCAGCAGCAGTCTGCTCTGCACGCAGGCTTCCTCCAAGTTTACAGTAAAACAAACTGGTGGTGTGACCAATGGCCATTGACAATTATTAATACTATTACTATTATTAGCATATATATATTTATATATATTTTGGTTGAAACTAAGCCAAAAAAAATAAAAAAATATATAAATAAAATCGATTTTTAAAAATAATATTCGATTATTTTCATTTCATACCTTTATTTATACAGATAAAATCCCATTGAGATCATTGATCTCTTTTCCAAGGGAGACCTGTTCAAGTAGTTCCACATGAAACATAAAAGCATAAACAGAACAACAAAAGGACATCATACAGCATCATTTACATAATTATCCACATAAACAGGTACCAATAGCTTCTGATTGACTAGCATCCAACCGAGCTTTAAAAACATTTAGTGGCACCAGATTGTTCAGTTTCCATTTAATTTGCAGACTATTCCAAGACAGAGGAGCTGCGCATCTAAAAGCTGTCTTCCCTATTGCCCCTTTCACACCAGCGCCTTTTCAGCTCCGGCTCGGAGCTAGAGCCTGAAAAGCGCCGGGTTTTCCAGTTCACACCGGAGCTGCGCCGGCTCTTAGCTCCGGAATCCGCTTCATTTCCAGCTCCAAAAAATTGTCGGTCCAGAGGCAAGAGCTTTGGAGCTAAGAGGTGACGTCGCTTACGTCTCTCTTACGTCGAGGCGTGCAGGAAACTAAACCCACCTCCCATGGGTCGACTGTTATGCCTGCCTACAAGCAGCAGTGCCTATAAACACACTTTATAAAGTCAGGCAACACTAACCAGGCTTCGTGTGATTCTGTTTATTTGTGCCTTACTTTGACCATCCGTTCACTGTTATCGATCATTGTGGAGAGAGGCAGACGTGTTGTTTTGTATTATTGCAGCTATCGGATGCAAGTAGTCAGTTTAGCTTCGGTTGCTATGCTAACATCACCCGTTTTATACCAGAGAAACTTTCATAACAGCGTTGTGATACCAAACAGTGTCAATTCAGACTGACACACATTCACTTAGGCTAAGGGAACTGGGGATATGCATCAGCTGCTTGTGTGAGTCGGACAGTGAATACTTTAGAGCGGCCGCTGCAGTGTGAGCTAACCGGGAGCTAACGGGAGAATAAACTCCCGTGGAAGAGCAGCCAGCTCTGCAGCGGTCGGTAAATGCTGCAGAAACACATTAATAAACAATGAACCACGGCACTCTGGAGAAAAGTATAAGGTTGGAGAAGTCGTTATTCAATTTATTCTGGCTTCGTGTGATTAAAAGCAACACGATCATCGACCCGACGCAGTTGTTGTTGTTGTTGTGAGCTGCCGTTGGGGGGCAAATCAGCGATGTAAACGGTGACGTCATGACGCAGCAAGGGCAGCTCTGGGGCGCCAGTGGGCGGTGTGCACAGAGCGGGAGCTGAAAAGGGAAACCGGAGCTCAACCAGAAAAGCTCCCGCTCGGAGCTAGAAAGGGAAAAGCGCTGGTGTGAAAGCCGCATAAGACAGTCCTAGCAGTTGGCACATTTAATAAAACCACAGCATTCGATCTCAGGCAGTAGCCACTTACAATTTTCCGTGAGATCAGGGAGCGGATATAAGATGGAAGTTTCCCTAGCATGGCTTTGTATATAAAAATGTACCAGTGACTGAGCCTCCATACAGTTAGTGAAAGCAAACCAGCCCTTGCATTCAGGGTACAGTGATGGGTTAATGCTTTACAGTTTGTCACAAATCTCAGTGCACTGTGATACGCAGCATCTAACTTGACCAGGCAATGGGCAGGTGCATTCATATAGACCAGATCCCCATAGTCCAGCACAGGTAAAAAGGTCACAGTGACTAGCCTTTTCCTGGCCTCAAGCGAGAAACAGGACTTGTTTCTGAAAAAGAACCCTAGCCTAACCCTCAGTTTTTTTAGCAGGTTATTGACATGAAGTTTAAAAGAGAGACAATCATCAAGCCAGATACCAAGGTATTTGTAACAGGCAACAACTTCAAGTTTTGTTCCTTGCGTAGTTACAATATCTAAAACAGGCTCTGGTGTCTTTTTGGCTTTTGAAAAGAGCATTACCTTGGTTTTATCAACATTTAAAAGAAGCTTTAATTCAGAGAGCTGAGTCTGAATAGTGTTAAAAACAGCCTGTAATTTAACAACAGCCTCTTTAATGGAGGAACCTGCACAATACATCACAGTATCATCCGCATACAAATGTAAAGTAGCTTCATCCACATTTTCACCTACGCTGTTAATATATATGGAGAATAAAAGTGGTCCTAAAACAGAACCTTGTGGTACACCATTAGAAATGTTTAACCACTCAGAAGACAGTCCATCAAAATGAACACATTGGGACCTTTCAGAGAGGTAGTTCACAAACCACCCCACTGCAAGGCTGGATAGGCCAATACTGAGTAGCCTCTGCTTTAAGATGAGATGATCAACGGTGTCAAACACTTTGGAAAGGTCAATAAACAGAGCTGCACAACTCTGCTTATTGTCTAAAATACTAGTAATATCATTCACCACTTTCATTGTGGCAGTGATGGTGCTGTGTTTCTTTCTGAATCCTGACTGATGTTTAGACAGGATGTCATTTGTACATAAAAACTCCTTTACCTGTTCACTCACTAGGCGTTCAAGAACCTTAGCCAGAACTGACAATTTAGAGATTGGCCTATAGTTATTTAAAATAGTTGCCTCCCCTCCTTTCAGTAAAGGCAAGACATAAGCAGACTTCCATACTTTTGGAATTGTATTTGTGCTGAGGGAGAGGTTAAAAAGAGAAGTAAGAGGTGGAGCAATAAAGTCTGCAGCTATCTTTAAAAAGAAAGGTTCTAAGTTGTCCGGGCCAGCCGGTTTCCTAGGATCTAGCTTAGATAAGGCTTCATGAACAACATCAACAGTAAAAGGGGTAAAACTGAAAGGGTTTTCCAGACCACGTTGTTCAGAGTCACAGACTGTGGTGTTTACAGAAGCAGAGTTAGTGACAGAATCAAATAGAGAATCACAGGACACAAAATGCTCATTAAAGCAATTTAGCACAGTAGCCCTGTCCGATATAGGGCCAGATGCTGTGGTAAGGCACGGAGGTAGCTCATTACGGATCTCACCGGTTGATATCGATTTTATTGCTTTCCAAAATTTCCTAGGATTATTTAGGTTTTCTGTGGTAACTGACAAATAGTACTTTGATTTAGCACTTTTTACATTTGAAGTGAAGCTATTCCTTAGCTGCCTAAAACGCAGCCATTCTATCTCCGAGCCTGATTTCCTAGCCTTTGCCCAGGCTTTGTTTCTCTCATGAAGGAGACTAGACAGCTCAGCAGAAAACCAAGGATTGTCTCGTCCCTTTACTCTAAATTTACGCAGGGGTGCATGTCTATCAATGATCTCCATAAAACCAAGATCGATTTTACCCCAATCAAAATCAAACAGATCATGCACAAAACCCTGCTCCACAAAATGTTTTATGTCTCTCGATGATAATGCGAGGTTTAACCTTTTGGACCTTAGTGTCCCTAATTGTGGCTACAACACAGTGATCGCTCAGATCATTTGCAAATACTCCCACAGAAGAATATTTATGGGGAACATTAGTTAAAATGAGATCAATTAGGGAGGATTTATTAGGAGACTTAATATTTGGGCGAGTAGGACTGTCCACAATCTGAGTAACATTTAAAGAGATACAAAGGTTTTTAAAATCCTCTGACACTGCAGTTAACCAGTCCCAGTTAAAATCTCCAAGTAGCACTATTTCCTTGTAGTCTAGTTGTGATAAAAGATTTGCTAGTGAAGACAAGGAGTCTTTGACAGCTGAGGGGGGTCTGTAGCGGCCCACCACCATGACCTGTTGACCCTTTGCCACTTCTATATTTAAGGCTAACAATTCAAATTGCTTACTGATCGATTTGGAAATTAATGTGGTTACACTGAACTTATTCTTAACATAAATTGCAACGCCACCACCTTTATTAGGCCGGTCGGTACGATACACATTAAAACCATTTAAGGCAATGTCAGAGGCCAAAATAGATTTATTTAGCCATGTTTCTGATAAGACAATGACGTCAGCGTCAGTCGATTTTGCCCAGATACGGACAAAATCTAGTTTACCTAACAGACTGCGCACATTCAAGTGGATGAAACGCAACCCAGACCTAGCTTTAAAATCAGCAGGAGTAGCGATTTGACTATTACTACTGGGCGGACCAGGGTTAGGTTGTACATTTCCTGACAGTAATAACAACAAAAAAACCAGGCATCTTTTCCTCTTAAATGACACACATACATTGTCATCTAATTTAGAAACACCGGAAAAGACTGCGAGAGTGTGATTAGAGCTTAAGAAGCAGTCCTGAAGAACCATCATCGCAGGAAAATAAAAAAGACAAACATATTGTGTCGAGCAGATTGTCTGTGACAAGGCAACCGGTAATTGTTTGTGTAACACATCCGAACCTTTGCAAGGGATGCCCACTGCGGGTGGCAGAACAGACCTGAATCCAGTAGTCTTCTCAGAATGACTAGAGATCTTCTCATAGTCCAAAACAGTTAACAGGCACAGCAGAATCCCGATATGGGCCATTTTCCCAGACCAGCAGAGCATCCGGATAGGCGTGCAAGCAGGCCCGAAAAGTGGAGGCGCTCCGTTCTCCTCGCGATATCCCCGGTGCAGAACCTCCTCAGTAGGCCTACAGCAGGATAGGCGAAGCAGGACCAGCTCGAGGCGTAGAGGCGCTCCGGTCTCTTAGCGATATCCCCGTGGTAAAACGTCCTCGGCACCGTAGAGCACGACAGGTGGAGCAGGTGGATACAGGCCTCCGCTTCAGCAGGTGTAAAGCAGGCCGCAGCCCGAACGCGAAGCCGCTCCGTTACGCCCCCCCGGGGTAAAATCTCGCCAGGACAGCAGCACACGACAAGTGGAAGCAGGTCCCCGCCACAGCACAACTGGGCAGGTGGAAAAAGGGGGCCCAAACAACAAGGTGCAGCCGCTCCATCTCTCCGCGACTTCCCGGGAAAAACCTCCCCACAACAGCACAGGTAAACCTCTTATCCACGCCGACGGAAGAGAGGCAGCCCTGCCCCTCACTTTCCACGCTCCGTGAGGCGGATGAGAAAATGTGCTCCGCTCGCGAAAATGTGCTCCGCTCGCGAAAATGTGCTCCGCTCGCGAAAATGCGCTCCGCACGCTCTGATCGACGAGTGTAGAGTGAGTGTTACCAAACTACATGTAATTTTCCTGACAGCAGCCGAGATGTTGCAGCCCCAGCTGACCAATGTTGTTTGATTATGGAGACTGTAACGAATATTCGAATAATCGCTGGCATCCCTAATATATATAGCACTACATTGCAACTAATCTATATCTACTATCACTTTTCACATTGAACATGTGCTCTTTTATTAAATAAACTAAACACTTTCATTTTAAGTTGTGAGTTTAGTGTTTTTGACCCCAACGGTACGTCCACACAGCAGCTTTGAAAAAAATCTTGAAAATATTGGAGCTGGGCGTGTCTGACAGCTTGGGGATTTTTTGCGAGCAATGCGACCAACAACCAATCACATGAATCTCCCGCCCTCGACATACAAAGCAAAAAACCCCGGGGATTTTATGCGAGCAATATATAGGGATCGACCGATATGGATTTTTCAAGGCCGATACCGATACCGATACTTAGTAATCAAGGAGACCGATAACCGATATTTGGAACCGATATACATTTGCAGTAAAATCAGAAAATCTATAGTGTCAAAATGTAGAATAACACAAACTCCAACACAACTTCTTTGAAATGCATTTAAGCATATATTATATTTAATGAACTTTTAAACATCTTACAACTGGTTTCCTCTCTGTGCCCTTTTCTTTAGTGCAGCCATCTGCTATGAGTTAGAGAGAGACAAGAAGTGGGGCTGCAGGCTGACATGCTTAACTAACAATAATGCTTAATTTATTATATCAAACCAATGCCTGTCTATCTAGCATGAAATCCCAATAAACTGCAAAACACTAGTGCTAGCTAATGTTTTGCAAACTATTAAAAGTGAGGCTATTACAGTAGACTTAACGTTAGACTAGTAGCCTCACTTCTAATATTTTGCTAAACATTTACTAAATACATTAGCTAATGAGCTTCACATATCAACCTGAAAAACTGCGAGGCTCCACTCGCAGCCCCCCCTCCGCACCACTCCGCTGCGAGACACTGCACGCACCCCAACTCTGACTGACTTCCCGCGTCCCTGTGTAACTGGGAAGCTGATAGAATTGGATCAATAGATCGTGCTGTTTTTGCAACTTCAGCATAGGGGATTGGGATGTTTATTGAACTTCGGCTTTTAACTGATTTACCTTCGAAACACATGTATGGCTCTGCCGCTCAGCGCTGCTGCTTGCCTCTGTCTGTGTCTGCGTTCTTCGCACCTGCCTGTAATCTGAGAAGGTCCCGCCTCTATGGCTGGCTCCCGCCCGGAAAATCTTCAGTGTTGATTGACACTTCAGTAATAGCCTATCAGATAGCGCTGTGGGCAGGACATTGCTCGTGTACAGAGAGTGGTGACTGCAGACAGGGAAACGGCCGCATCAGAGCCAAAGTGTTATCGGCAATTTTATTAAAAAAAAAGGCCAATACCGATAATCGGTCAAATGAGGAATATCGGCCCCGATAATCGGTCAAATGAGGAATATCGGCCCCGATAATCGGTCGACCCCTAATATATATATATATATATATATATATATATATATATATATATATATATATAAACTCCCCAAACAGGCGAAAAGCTACCAGTTTCACCCACTGTCTCTGCCACCTCCCTCCATGCCTGGTTCCTCCGGTTTGTATCCCGTTAATAGTTCTGGTCGTAAAGAACCGGGTGATTTGCTACCGTAATTTCTCGTTTGGAATATGAGGAAATGAACTGCGGTCTGGTTCTCCCTGCTTACACGCGGTTTGATTGGCTAGCGCTTCTACTGTCAGATTTGCATAAACGTGTTTGATTGGCTGGCGCTTCCAGCTCAGCTTCAAAAGTTGAACATTGCTCAACTTTGGAATCCTGGAAATCCTGGAAATCTTCGCTTCGCTCCCCCACAATGCAGTTTGGCGAAAAGCGAGGCAAAGTGACATCATCCCCATTTAAAGTCAATGGGAAGAGAAACGTTGGAAGCGGTGGAAGATTCTTCTGAAGCTGCTGTGTGGACGTACCGTAAGAAACACTGATGCATTAATCAATAACAATAATCCACAGCTCCTCTCTCTGCTCTAGAGGATTTAAAAAATATATATCCCAAATGTTGCTAACCCCGCCCCTTTCATGTGAACACGCACTCAGCCGGACAGAGAATCCCTGGCTTGAGTTACCGAGTTGATAACCAGCATCGTAGGACCGCTTAGCGAGAGCGCGTTTGTTTTGGATTAGGTAAGCCGGGTAACTCAAACATATCCAGGTTACGTTGAACTGGATTCGTAGTACAGGCCTCTGGAGACAGCCAGGATCAACTGCACTGTGCCCATCCTGCTGTCACATGTCAGTTAATATAATCTGAAACATGAACTCATCTGAAGCCAAAGTGTATCATGACTCCAGCTTAAAAGCCCCGAGAGCTTTGAGGTAACCTCCACATTAAATGCCCTCTGGGTAACATTGTCATGATCAGACTTTCTGCACAAACGGTGGAATAAACAGACCATGGAAGATGATAAGGGGCATCCTGATGTTTTTCTATCAATGAATGTTTGTTTTGCTACCCTCCATTGCAGGCTGATGTTAATGAAACACTGGTGACTGATGTGGAGTCCAGTTCATAAAGCTCTGTCTGTTAAACAATCTGCTGCAGAGGAGCTGATGTGTTTTACATTCCCAGCAGCACCAACGCCGTGTGTTTGGAATAAATAAAAGCAGGATCAAGGACAGAGATTTAAAAAAAGAAATGAAAGCTTAAATAATGTTTTTTTTTTTTTTTTTTTTTTAAAAGGAGAGGTGGTGAATAAATGGTTTGTTGATTGATACGTGATCTGCTTATCACTATTCAGATTATTTATATTTTTCCATAAATACATTAAAGAATTAAGAAAATAGAGAAAACTGTTAAGAGCCCAAGATAAACTCTTCAAGTTATTTATTTAGTTTAAACAACAGTCCAAAACACTAAGGGCAGCAAATCCTGACATCTAACAACTTCAAACGTGCCAACATTTTTGCATGAAAGAAATGGTTATTCTTAAACGATGATCAAAATATAATTAGCTGGCTACAGAAAAGTTTAATATTGGGTTTGAGGACTATTTTTGGTTCATTGTGTGGTAACCTGGGAACATGACATTTGTATTTTTCTTGAGGCTACAAAATATTTTGTCATTTTAAGGCCTGAGTGAAGATTAATTGGATTAGAAAAACAAAACAATTAGCTGCAGCTCCACAAAGAAAAAAGCCGTAAGCTATTTGACTGACAAGTGAACGCTGTGTGGTGCAAACACCTCTTGGCAACAACTGCCTGGCAACAAGGACGTCAACAAAATAAAAAAAACAAGGAAATTGCAAGTCCACATCTGAAATTAAGTTTCTGACATTAGCCTCTCTGGTTCGTTAAGCTATTGATCAGTGAAGGCAGTAAAACAACGGTGTATCTCTTCTAAAGGCAGTGTGTAGTATAGACATGAGCCTTAGTGCTCAGAATAGACTAGAATTTACTCTGTCTGCTGTCAGAGTTTATTATCGAGTTAAATATATTGCTACGGATCACCAATGCAGGAAAGCCAAGTGTAGGACATTTAGATCTACAATCCTAATCCTTCTATAAAAGCTGGTTTAATAAGAGTTTACATCTATAAACAAGGTAGGATGATTTGTGTGTGGATGTAGATCCATGTCCATGTCCCTAGCTGCAGACAGACCCACTGCAATTAACCTCATTTACTGTAATCTGCCTGAGCTGTCTACTGCAGGAGGGATGCTAAACAAGAAGTCACTACTAACACACAGTTACTTCCTTTAGGAAACATGGGATTACTGAGCAGTCCCCAGACAGCAGATTAAGGGAAGCAGTGGACAGTGTGTGATGGCTCACTTTCAAAAAAACAAGGATGAATCTATTAGTTCAGTAATAGATTGGTAAGCAAGTAATAGCAAGATGTATGTGTTTTTCATGACTTATCGCTAAGAAACTTTTGAACACATCTATGGTAAACAGAAACTAAGTTTTACAAATCTGTAGATTAAATCAACTAATCGACAAATGAGTTGTCGGACCCAATTATAATAGTCCAAGTTGATGTCCTTAAATCTCTCACTTTGTCAGCAAGAGAAAAGCAGGAAATGGGCTGGAAACTGCTATCACCTTAGCATAAAAAAAAATACAACAACAATTATTTGTAATAGTTCTGTTTTTCTGAGAAAGAACTAATCGATAAGAAGACCAATTGTTGCAGCTCTAAAGCTGAATCTTCAATAAAATACTCAGGGATGCAAAAAGATCAAAAATAAGTAGTAAGAAGCACAATGCAGTGTGAGAAAAAGTTTTTAGAGAGTACTTGTCCATGGACAAGTGAGTTTGGCAATTTACTTGTCCGAATACATTCTTCACTTGTCCAGAATAGACAAAAATTGGGGCCACTGGAATCTTCTTCTTCGTCATCGTATTTTACACTTTCCCACGGTTTTTACAACACCGCTAACGTAAGTGAGCGGTAAGATGTTACTGCATCACACATAGGGATGGGTATCGTTTGGATTTTAACGATTCCGGTTCTGCTTTTCGATTCCGGTTATTTTCGGTTCTTTGAGAGGGTAAATAAGTCCCATGACAAACTGGGAGAAAAATATATTTATGAAAACATTAAGTCAAATCTGTATTCCTATTTACAAATCACTTCATACTGTTGAATTTCTTACGGTTATTGAATACAATTATATAAAAATAATCTCTGCATTATTTAGTTAGTTCTAAGTGGTGCAGTTTAAGAATGTACAATTGGCCCAGTCTCCTCTGATGTTACACTGCAACCTGCCTGTGAGACAGAGTCCAACCACACATCTCCAACACATAGGCCTAATAATAATAATAATAATAATAATAATAATAATAATAATAATACATTATTATTATCTCAAAAAGAGAGATGCCAACAAATAATCTAGGAAGTTTAACCACTTGGATTAAACCGGAGGTGACAAGTCTCGGTGTCATCCTGGACTCAGATTTGAACTTCAACGCCCATTTAAACAAAGTGACCAAAATAGCTTTCTTTCATCTCAGAAACATAGCGAAGTTAAGACCATTCATAAATCACAATGATGCAGAGAAGCTAATTCATGCTTTTATATCTAGCCGACTGCAATGCACTATTCACTGGTCTCCCCAAGAAAGCTAGACTCCAGCTCATTCAAAACTCTGCAGCTAGACTACTGACGAATACCAAAAGGAGGGAACACGTTAGTCCTGTCTCAGCTACTCTACACTGGCTTCCTGTAACTTTCAGAACTGATTTGAAGGTGCTTCTCCTCACATACAAAGCTCTAAATGGACAAGGACCCAGCTACATTGCTGACTCTCTAATAAACTACACACCCGCCAGAACACTGCGATCATCAGATGCAGGTCCATTAGAGGTCACCAGAAAGAGTCATAAGAAGATCGGTGATGCAGCCTTTGTAAACCACGTTACCCAACAATATTAGGGAAGCCAATACATTAGGAATTTTTAAAAGGCAGCTTAAAATCTCTTTACCAAAGCATTTTTACACTATTATACTGCACTATTCCCTGTGATTGACATTGCACTATTTCTCTATGTTTTATTCCCCATGTTTTTATTTTTAATTATTTTATCCTACTTTTTGCTCTTGCTGCTTGTTTTACACTGATTTGATGTCTTATTTTTTACTGATGTAAAGCACTTTGAACTGCAATGAAAGGTGCTATACAAATAAAGTTATTATATTTATAGCCTATAGGCCTAGCGCTTTTCTACAACTCAAAGCGCTTACACATGTCCTGCAATACACATGCTGCAGCTGCCCAGCTACTCACTGTTTGTAAAAGTAAATAAATAGTATTTTCATTTCAATAATGTACTTTCTATACCCTGCTTCATAAACAATACTAACATGACATCCCTGTGCTCCTCCGAGTCTGGGGGTCCGGGGATGTGAGGACAGCGCGAGGACACAGACAGGGAGGCTGCTTCACTTCATAAAGGAAATGGCGGTCAATATTAACGACACAGGAGCTAAAACGCTTAATAACCTTCATTACGTGTTAGAGAAAGAACATAAGAAAGTTTGACAACGATGAGGCTGTTAAACGGGCAGCGGATCCGCTGTGTGTAGAAAGAGAGAGATAGAGAGACGCTGAGCTGCAACGTGCAGCGATCAGCTGATACGGAGCATAGAGAGAAAGAGCTGCGGTCCGCGGGGCTCCGCCTCCTGTCCTCACAACTCTTATTAATCCCGGTACCGGACAATTGTTATTTGTTCCTACTCGAAACCGAGTTTTGCTTCCCAACCCTGCCACACTTCCCACCCCGCTCCGCTCCGCCCCGCCCCCGTCTAACTGTACAGAAAACGGCGAGATGCATTTCCTTATGAATCGACAAGCAGAACCGAAACTAACATTTCTAAACGAACAATGGCGGACACGGACAATTTGCGAATGAGTTCTGCCTTTTGTAAACTGAATGTATCAATAATTTGTCAATAAATCGGGGCGAAAAACGTCACTTGTCCACCGGACAAGTCAATTGAAAGATCTACTTGTCCGATATTGTAAATAACACGTCCCGGACGGTGGGACGTGTACTTTTTCGCACACTGCAATGTATTGTTACGGCCCGTCTACACGACAGCGTCGAAAGCTCCAATCTGCCCATTCACTTTCAATGGGGTGACGTCACGTAGCCTCGCTTTTTCGCCGAACTGAATTGTGGGTAGCAGAGCGGTCCGTCTCAGGCGACAGAAGTTGAACAATGTTCAACTTCTGACGCCGGAGTAGCCAGCGCCAGCCAATCAAATCCCGTTTCCCAAAATCTGACAGCTGAAGCCGTAGCCAATCAAACCGCGTCTAAGCTGGGAGAGATATCCCATTTCTATATTTCAAAAAAAGTCGGAGGAGAAACTAACTATCGCCGTAGCAAATCACCCGGTTTTGTATGACTAGACCCTCTTCACCTACCGGGATACAAACCGGAGGAACCAGGCATGGAGGGAGGTGGCAGAGACAGTGGGTGAAACTGGTAGGTTTTCGCCTGTTTGGGGAGTTTATATATATATATATATATATATATTGCTCCCATACAATCCCCAGGTTTTTTTGCTTTGTATGTCGGGGGCGGGAGATTCATGTGATTGGTTGTTGGCCGTGTTGCTTGAATAAAATCCCCAAGCTCCAGACACGCCCAGCTCCAAGCTATTTTTGAAGCTGTAGTGTGGACGCTCCGTAACACTAACGGAGCGTCCACACTACAGCTTCAAAAATAGCAACCAATCACATGAATCTCCCGCCCCCGACATACAAAAAAACCCCGGGGATTTTATGCGAGCAATATATATATATAAACTCCCCAAACAGGCGAAAACCTACCAGTTTCACCCACTGTCTCTGCCACCTCCCTCCATGCCTGGTTCCTCCGGTTTGTATCCCGGTAGGTGAAGAGGGTCTGGTCATACAAAACCGGGTGATTTGCTACGGCGATAGTTAGTTTCTCCTCCGACTTTTTTTGAAATATAGAAATGAACGGCGGGATATCTCTCCCAGCTTAGACGCGGTTTGAATGGCTACGGCTTCAGCTGTCAGATTTTGGGAAACGGGATTTGATTGGCTGGCGCTGGCTACTCCGGCGTCAGAAGTTGAACATTGTTCAACTTCTGTCGCCAGAGACGGACCGCTCTGCTACCCACAATTCAGTTCGGCGAAAAAGCGAGGCTACGTGACGTCACCCCATTGAAAGTGAATGGGCAGATTGGAGCTTTCGACGCTGTCGACGCTGTAGTGTAGACGGGCCGTAAGGTGGTTGTTTGTTTCACAATGTCAAGTGCTTCGAGAAAAATCATTTGGATAGGAAATGAAAGTGATTCTTCACTGTATGTTTTTTTAAAGCAGCTGTTAAACAACAAAGTGCCATTTCACATCCAAGGTGCAGCCAAAACATCACACTACAGTATTGTTTCCAAACTACCTAGCTCAGTTTCAAGACACGTTGTGCCAAGATTTTGACTTACAGATCAAACAAGGGATGTTAGGCAATATCACACAAGGCTGAGTTCAATCATCCAGCCTTGATGGATGCAGGAATGTGCTATTGTGTTTTCCTTGCCTCTGTGCTGTACAGTTTACCACCTGGGGACTGGCACAGCGCAGCAGAGTAGAGTTACAGGGACACCTTATCCGCCCTGCTTCAACGGCTGTTCTTAGTTGAACAGCTTAAGATCTTTTTTCCACTGACAGGTGACAGGTGACACACACACACACACACACACACAAAATGGAGCAAGGCAACCGATTGGGGGTGGCAGGTATTACAAGCAGACTCGTGCCAGGTGTTTTTCTCCCAGGACACTTTCTTCACAGCAACAGTTCAACAAAACACACAAAAGGAATATTGAGATAAATATTCCAACATTACGGTAGTACATTCCACGGTGAGGAGGCTGGCACATATTATCTAGCCATCCTAAATATTAACATGGAGCAGCCCCTGACACCACACACACTCCCAACAACACCTATGAGCCACGTTGCTGCCAGGAGGGATTGAACCCATACATAATGCTGTATTGGTAGTTGAATTTAGCTACCTTTATAGCAGCAGCATTTTAACCCACAGCCTGCACGGTGTAATATAGATGAATTATGTCACATGTAGGGCTATTTCAGGCAAGACAACGGGTTTTTTGAATCCCTTGTTAGCCATATTCCAGCCACATCAGCTAACCAAAGTTGCACCTGCACTAACAAACAAGGCAGGGAAACATGTAAAGACTAATTCCTTTGAAAGAAAACACTGCATAAAACCTACGTGCCATCGACACGTTTAATTGAAAAAACACACGCATTCCTTTGTCAACCCTACACATGCTATCTGCAGAGATAAAACAAATAACACGTGTATTTCCCAGTCAAGATTTATGAATAGTATTTCCTTTGCACCAGCAGCTAAAGCTAAGCTAACGAGGCTAGCTTCATCGGCTAACGCTGCTAGCTACACACACAAACAGAAGAGATGATTGCCAAAACGTTACGGTACCTTTTAAAATCCCTCATAAGCCGTCTCCTTGCCGGGGTGGACATTGTTCAAAATGTATGTTTTAAAAAAAACTACCGCAGGACCATAAACTGAATACTACCCGACACCAAATCCGGTGTTTCTTCCGCTTGTTACACTTTTCTTCTTCTCCCAAAACAACTGGCTAGCTAGCTGTTTCTGGTGACGTCACGGTTGCTTACAGTGCTTTATACATGAACGGCTGGCAGCAGAGGTACAGCCCCTTGTTATCAAGAAACAACACTATTAGAGACATTTAAGATTAGTACTGAGTATCCTTACATTTTCTATAAACTAAATCAATCGATCATTTATTTTATCTGTGTGTGTAAACCAGAACATTTGGGGTGGTTGTTCTTACTAACAGCTTTTTTTTAACAAAGAAATTGACCAACATGCAGAGGTGGAACTACAGTGTAAAATAACTCAGTTACAAGTTAAAGTCATGCATTAAAAAATGTAAAAGTACAACAATATTAAAGTCTACTTTATGAACATAAAGTAAAAGTACTTGTTATGCAGAATGGCCCATTTACGCACCATATTTTAGATTACTTTATTATAATTATTGCTTTAATGTGTTCATCATTTCAATGTTGTAGCCTACTTGGTAAAGGTGAGGTTTATTTGAATTACTTTAATTAGTCATTTGTAATTTCAGAGAACATTTAAAACAATGTGTATTATTTTGAAAAGTCTATGTTATAGAACAGGGGTCGGCAACCCCTGGCACCGTAACCAGTGGCACACTAGGAATAAGTGTGCACAAATATTTTAATTGTATTTTCGGATCCTGAACGAGACCAGAGCGCGTCTCACCGTTACCTGCAGAAGGAAGCCATGCACGCAACGCAGCCCCACTCTCTTTAACACCCGGTGACTTTCTGCCGCTTTCCTCCGTGGTGCAATGCTGATCGTTTCACCACAGAGGAAAGCACTTCACTAATTGCAGTACTCATAAGGAGCTGTACAAATGCCGCAGTTTTTGCGTGGCTGTGTCTTTAGTTGAAAGCCCAGTGGCGATCTGCTCATCTCTCAACGAAATAATATGCTACAAAGGGGCGGACTGGCCATCTGTGTGTTGAACTTTCCTGTCGGCTCCCAGACCGTAGTCGAGGAGGGCAGAAGCAAGTTGCGCTGACAGGTTCACACACTGCTTCCCCGCAGCGTGGCTCCCCCGCCCTCCTGCTGATAGTTGACGAGCGTCAAGGTCCTCAACCCCCCCCCCCCCCCCCCCCCGTTGATAATTCTCGATCGTTGGCACGCTGATAACAATTTTTTTTTTTAAATGGCACTTCATATCAAAAAGGTTGCCGACCCCTGTTATAGAAGATGCAACCTGTTATCCACCGAATACAATAAACCTGCCTTGACTTCTGGGCAGCTGACAGGTGAAAAATGAAAAGGAATGTGCTTCAGTCTAATAATCTACTCAGCAGTAAGTGGTTTACCCAAAATCTACATAATCCATCAGTAGATAATGCACTGTTCCATGGTTCTGCAGTAAAAATATGGACTGACTTTTAAAATAAGTACCTACTGTGGCTTGACATGTTGGTGTTATGATGTTCAACCTTTGAAAAAGGTGATTTGACTTGATGAAAAAAAATGAAGCCACAGTAGGAAAAAATCAAGAATGACTCACAAACTAAAAGAAAACATACTGGAAGAAATCAAAACATACCCAATAAAAGTTTCTCAACCTGCCAGTCATTCCAAATGATGTGATGCTATAGGTTTACCAAAGTTAAGGGGATAACAAATGCTCTCTTGGGCTTCATAAAGCTGAACGCAGGTGGAGAAAAACAAATCTCCAAGTTTACTTCGAAATATATAAAGAGAAACTCTGCGTCTATAATCAGGAGATTAAAAAGGCACAACAGTCTTTCTTTTCTGACATCATTACCAAAAATAAAAACAACTCACGTGCTTTATTTGCTACCGTCGACAGACTAACTAACCCCCCAGTGTCAGTAACTTCAGAATTTCTATCCACCAGGGCCTGCAATGATTTTGCCTCCTTTTTCACTGACAAAATCATGCAAATTAGACAGACAGTCAGTGCCTCTGCATCAGATACAGCAAATGTGTTGTCCCTGTGTCCACCTAAAGCCAATCCAGACATCATGTCACAATTCCGTCTGATAAATACTAATGACCTAATGAAACATTATTAAACATCTGAAATCCTCCTCCTGTAGCCTCGATATTATTCCGACTGTATGGCCTCAGATATACTACACATAGTAAACAACTCTCTTCAATCAGGTGTATTTCCACAGGCCCTGAAAACTGCAGTAATTAAACCGCTCCTAAAAAAGCATAACTTGGACACAACCGTAATGAATATTACAGGCCAATATCAAACCTTCCTTTTTTAAGCAAATTGATTGAAAAAGTTATTTTTCAACAGTTGAGTCATTTTTGTCACGGTTGTCAGTCACGGTTTTGATGTGTTTCAGTCGGGCTTTAGACCTAACCACAGCACTGAAACGGCTCTTGTTAAGTTCTTAAATGACATTCATTTAAACACAGACAGTGGCAGAATATCAGTTTTAGTATTATTAGATCTCAGCGCTGCATTTGACACTGTTGACCACAACAGATTGCTAGACCGTCTAGAAAACAGGGTGGGAGTTTCAGGAACAGCTCTGAATTGGTTTAGTACCTACTTAAAGGACAGAAAAAACGTTGTCTCAATAGGCAATTACAAATCAACTTTGACAAATATGCGGGGTTCCTCAAGGCTCCATCTTAGGACCTTTGCTTTTTAATATTTATATGCTACCTCTGGCTGAAATTATTAAAAAGAGCGATCTAAGTTATCACATCTATGCAGACGACACCCAGATTTATTTTAAAATCACACCAGGAGACTATTCTCTGATTAGAACACTGAGCAAGTGCATTGAGCAGAGCACATCACTGACTGGATGACTCAGAACTTTCTCCAACTGAACAAACAAAAAACTGAGATCATTGTTTTTGGAGCAAAGAAGGACCGATTAAAAGTAATCGCAGAGCTTCAGTCAGCAGACTACAAAACCACCAATAAAGCCAGAAATCTAGGTGTAGTGATGGACTCAGACCTGAATTTCAACAGCCACATTACAACAGTCATTAGGTCTGCTTATTATCACCTGAAGAATATATCGAGGATTAAAAAACTAATGTCACAACAGGACTTAGAAAAGCTTGTCCATGCTTTTATTTTCAGTAGACTCGACTATTGCAATAGTGTATTCACAGGGCTGACAAACAAATCCATCAGAAAGCTGCAGCTGATCCAGAACGCTGCTGCACGTGTCCTCACTAACACTAAAAGAGTGGATCACATCAGTCCGGGTCTGAAATCTCTACATTGGCTTCCAGTCGGCCAAAGAATTGATTTTAAAGTACTATTGCTAGTTTTTAAATCATTACATGGTTTAGGACCAAAGTATATTGTTGAACTCCTGCATAATTACGAGCCATCAAGGTGCCTCAGGTCTTCTGGGACGGGTCTGCTATCGGTTCCGAGAGTAAAAACAAAACATGGAGGGGCAGCATTTAGCTATTATGCCCCGACACTCTGGAATAAACTACCAAATCATGCACGTCCGCAGAAACGCTTACTATTTTTAAATCGAGACGAAAAACACATCTCTTTGCCGCTGCTTTTAATTGAGATGCTCATATTCGAACTAAAGTATGGCTTTTAAACATGTATTGTATACCTGTGGTGTTTATTTTCATTATTTTATTATCTTTGCTTTGTAATGTCTGTTGTAAAATTGTATAATGTGTTTTTAATGTATTTATTCCTAAAAAAGTCTTTTAATTTGTTTTGTAAAGCACTTTGAATTGCATACAGAAAAGTGCTATATAAATAAACTTTCCTTGCCTTGCCTTCATAAAAGGATTATGTAGATATGAAGTTTGACAGAAAACATTTCATTGATCTTAACGGTCACCTATTAGGCAAAATCCACTTGTTCGTGTATTTTATACATAAACATGTGTCCCCTCTTTGTAAAGAGATTCTGAAAGTTTCAGGAAAAAAGATTAGCTCACTTTTTGTCCTGATCCATTTATATAAAAACCTGTCTGAAAATGAGCTGATCAGATTTTGGCCACTTTATGAATGACGATTTTTTGGCTTGTGTAACCATTAGCCAATAACCAACCAAGGTAACCTGCCACCCCCCCACCCCCACCTTATCACCTGAATCTCCTCGCAGAGCACCATTGTGTTCTTTGTAACCAAATATCTCTCAGAAGGGCGTGGAGAGTACTTCACTCATTTAGCTAGCTAATGTAAGGCTGCGGCCACACGAGGACGAATTCGGTCGTTTGCGTTACTGTTTAGTGTCATATAGACCGTTCGGCCACACGAGGACGACCGAATACGGCACTAAACGACTGAGGAAACGATAACGGGTCCCAAGGTGGATAGAAAGGCATACGCAACTCTCTGGGGGGTCAAACGGCTCCGTGTGTACGCCCTATCCGAATAGTGATTGCGCTATAGCCCCGCCTCTCCCCACCTCTTCTGCTCACCTCCGCTTACCCCGCGCCATTGCTGAAGTGTTTCGCCACCAACAACAACAACAATGGCGGATCGCAGAGTTGCTATCGTGCTCCGGACGCTATTGACCATGCTACAGTTGTTTGTGCAACATCTACAGCAATAATGATGAGGCAATAGCCCCGCCTCTCCCCACCTCTGCTGCTCACCCCCGCATCAAAGTAAACTGCACCCTGAATTCAGATTATTTATCTTTCTCTCGATATGGACCTAAACGCGAGTGAAGTCTAATCTGACAGGACGGAGACTCGCAGCTCTGCTCACCTGCAGCTCCTCCCGCTGCAGCAAAACACACACTTCAAGTCAGATCATCACCCTTAGCTATTTTAATTACCTCTCAAACTCCCTAAACTAGTTATAAATATGTTTATTTTTACAGTCGGCCGGGTCACTGATTACTGGATCAGCTGTTGCATGAAACAGACACTGACCCTGTCCGAAGAGAGGGAGGAAAAAGAGAGGCTCCGTGTATTTTATTATTATATTATATAGAGTCGTTATTCATTTGTTTTAAAGCTCAATAAATAACAAAGAAGACCTTTGACCGGCACTTTTATAATTTTGTCCGGAAGATTTAAACTTTAATACACGTTGACTGGCGAAAAACTCTGCCCGGTTGCCTCGGCCCCCACCGCGGAGAATAAACAGAAGGGCAACCATGACAACCATGCTTCTTCGCTGCTTTTGTGGAGGAAGTTACAGCGCCACGTACAGGCTCCTGCATATGTACTGCAGCTTCTCCAGCGGTTGGAGCTAAACGGAGCGGTCTCGTGTGGGCAGACACTATCCGGATAACTATTGCGTGTGGACGGAAGCTTGTTTGCGATTGCGTTTGCGTTAATCCTATGCGTTTAGCCGTTTTCGTCCTCGTGTGGCTGCAGCTTAAGATACAAATGCTGTCGAGCCCTTACTGCTTGTAAAATAAAGAGCACAAACTGACTACTTAACCGAGCGGTGAGCCCCACTGTTCTCCGTCATTTTTCTCCCGGGTTGTTGTGATCACATGACTGACAAAGCCGTGATCTGATAGGCCAGAAGTCGGTTTGATTGCATTAGGGCTCGATTGCTTATCCTGTCTGAGTAGCCCGGATGATGCTGCATCACAATTTTGGACATCGAATTTTATACACCGAATTTTTTGACGTCGAATTTTTTTCACTTGAATTTTTGGGATCTGAAATAGAACATTCAAAAAATGTTCACTTGAATTTTTACATTTTTATTTCACATAGGTAAATTCGGAGCAAAAACATTCAGATACATGATTTCCAAAGTAATTATTTTCAATGCTATAAATTTGGTACAAATTCAAATACTTCTGTCTCTTGTTTGCTTCCATAGTCAGCTACATTATCTACGGTGCGCTCGTTAACTGTGCTGAGTAGTCACTGTGGCACAGACTGAGCCGCTGGTGAACAGCTGTTAGAACAGGCTGTTCAGGTGTTCAGAGCAGAGCAGCAGAGCGTGATGTGCACTGAAAAGTTTTTCTGTTGCAAAATTATTTAAGGAACATTGTCTCATCTGCTAACGTTAGCTTTAGCCTTCGTTTTCTAATAGTTTTTTTCAAAGGCTATAAACAGAGGTGGTATAACAACCCAGTCTCACGGCGTTTCGTGTTCACCAACACGATATTTAATCTATTGATTCGTGTTCACCAACACGATTTGCCCCTTTTTTTCGTGTTGCACAGCACGATTTTAAAAGCAATGTATTTCTACTGCCTGCAGCACGTCTTTTTCTCCGGTCGGGTCGTGGGAGACCGGAAGCTGTGTGGTTCATAAACACATGTTCTTACTCAATATCAAGCCACAATTATTGCTTTTATTTTAAATCCTATAATTTCGGACTTTTGTTGCCGTCTGTGAGGAAAATAAATGGGGCTCAGAGCCTCAGGATACTGAAATCTGTATTTTTAAATATTTGTTCCTTCTAATTTGTTATTCTTTTCAAAATAACACACTGTTATTTACTCACCAATAACACACAATTATCCTTGCTTTTATTTATTGGTTTAATTCCATAATCTCGGGCTTTTTTGGTGTCCGTCAGGAACTGAATTTCAAAATAAAAATAACCGGAAACAGACGTAGGCCTATTTCGAGCATCATTGCGATTGTCAACATTTCTGAGTTTAGGATGGCCGAAGACACTACACTACCCATAATCCCCAGCTATCGTTTAGGACTACAGTCCCCGTAACGTTACGCAGAGCGTCAAACAGCTGTGTGAAATGGAACGAAACCACGCCAGACTATCCAAAACTGGAATCGAACACCCCCCCAGAACTACACATGCTGTCTATTGTGTTTCGCAAAATGTTCTATGGGACGTGTCTTCTGAACGTTTTCGTTGTTCACACAATTAGAAGTTGCCAGTATTAAACACATTGGTGTTATCAAATGTAAAACATATAATTAATAAATGGGTGGAAATCGCTTGTGTCCATAATGCGCAGCATTAATATATACCCACATGACAGCTCATTGCTACTTTGTAATTCTACTCCACTACAATTCAGAGGTTAACCTGGTATTTTTACTCCACTGCATTTATTTTAGTTACTTTGCAGATTCTGATTAATTATGTGAAATATAAACAACCCTTAAAGCAGACTTTAGTTACACCTGAGTAAAATTCAGGTAAGGTGATTGTCAAGTGCCAACAATCAGGAGAGATATTTGATAGTTGGTGCTTGAGAAGACTAAACATGTATCTGCAATTGACATGAATGGAAACAAGTAATAAAGTATATTCATTACTCGTTATTCTCTACTAATAGTTAATTAAAGACTGTATATTATGGCTATTTTGCACATCCCTTTCAAGGTTTATTGACATATCATACACAACTACGGTGGAGTGAGATGTTGAACATGAGAACTGTACCACTGTCCAGATGATTCACTCCTTTTCAAATGTATTGTATATTTTATTTATTTTATTTTTGTAAAGAAAATAAAATAAATAAAATATACAATACATAATGTGGCCTGCTTTACACCTGCTGTAGCGGAGGCCTGTATCCACCTGCTCCACCTGTCGTGCTCTACGGTGCCGGGGACGTTTTACCACGGGGATATCGCTGAGAGACCGGAGCGCCTCTACGCCTCGAGCTGGTCCTGCTTCGCCTATCCTGCTGTAGGCCTACTGAGGAGGTTCTGCACCGGGGATATCGCGAGGAGAACGGAGCGCCTCCACTTTTCGGGCCTGCTTGCACGCCTATCCAGATGCTCTGCTGGTCTGGGAAAATGGCCCATATCGGGATTCTGCTGTGCCTGTTAACTGTTTTGGACTATGAGAAGATCTCTAGTCATTCTGAGAAGACTACTGGATTCAGGTCTGTTCTGCCACCTGCAGTGGGCATCCCCTGCAAAGGTTCGGATGTGTTACACAAACAATTACCGGTTGCCTTGTCACAGTCAATCTGCTCGACAAAATATGTTTGTCTTTTTTATTTTCCTGCGATGATGGTTCTTCAGGACTGCTTCTTAAGCTCTAATCACACTCTCGCAGACTTTTCCGGTGTTTCTAAATTAGATGACAATGTATGTGTGTCATTTAAGAGGAAAAGATGCCTGTTTTTTTTGTTGTTATTACTGTCAGGAAATGTACAACCTAACCCTGGTCCGCCCAGTAGTAATAGTCAAATCGCTACTCCTGCTGATTTTAAAGCTAGGTCTGGGTTGCGTTTCATCCACTTGAATGTGCGCAGTCTGTTAGGTAAACTAGATTTTGTCCGTATCTGGGCAAAATCGACTGACGCTGACGTCATTGTTTTATCAGAAACATGGCTAAATAAGTCTATTTTGGCCTCTGACATTGCCTTAAATGGTTTTAATGTGCATCGTACCGACCGGCCTAATAAAGGTGGTGGCGTTGCAATTTATGTTAAGAATAAGTTCAATGTAACCACATTAATTTCCAAATCGATCAGTAAGCAATTTGAATTGTTAGCCTTAAATATAGAAGTGGCAAAGGGTCAACAGGTCATGGTGGTGGGCTGCTACAGACCCCCCTCAGCTGCTCCTTGTCTTCACTAGCAAATCTTTTATCACAACTAGACTACAAGGAAATAGTGCTACTTGGAGATTTTAACTGGGACTGGTTAACTGCAGTGTCAGAGGATTTTAAAAACCTTTGTATCTCTTTAAATGTTACTCAGATTGTGGACAGTCCTACTCGCCCAAATATTAAGTCCCCTAATAAATCCTCCCTAATTGATCTCATTTTAACTAATGTTCCCCATAAATATTCTTCTGTGGGAGTATTTGCAAATGATCTGAGCGATCACTGTGTTGTAGCCACAATTAGGGACACTAAGGTCCAAAAGGTTAAACCTCGCATTATCATCAAGAGAGACATAAAACATTTTGTGGAGCAGGGTTTTGTGCATGATCTGTTTGATTTTGATTGGGGAAAAATCGATCTGTGTGCTGATGTTGAAACCGCATGGTCTTATTTTTATCTTGGTTTTATGGAGATCATTGATAGACATGCACCCCTGCGTAAATTTAGAGTAAAGGGACGAGACAATCCTTGGTTTTCTGCTGAGCTGTCTAGTCTCCTTCATGAGAGAAACAAGGCTTGGGCAAAGGCTAGGAAATCAGGCTCAGAGATAGAATGACTGCGTTTTAGGCAGCTAAGGAATAGCTTCACTTCAAATGTAAAAAGTGCAAAGTCAAAGTACTATTTGTCAGTTACCACAGAAAACCTAAATAATCCTAGGACATTTTGGAAAGCAATCAAATCGATATCAACCGGTGAGATCCGTAATGAGCTACCTCCGTGCCTTACCACAGCATCTGGCTCTATATCGGACAGGGCCACTATGCTAAATTGCTTTAATGAGCATTTTGTGTCCTGTGGTTCTCTATTTGATTCTGTCACTAACTCTGCTTCTGTAAACACCACAGTCTGTGACTCTGAACAACGTGGTCTGGAAAACCCTTTCAGTTGTACCCCTTTTACTGTTGATGTTGTTCATGAAGCCTTATCTAAGCTAGATCCTAGGAAACCGGCTGGCCCGGACAACTTAGAACCTTTCTTTTTAAAGATAGCTGCAGACTTTATTGCTCCACCTCTTACTTCTCTTTTTAACCTCTCCCTCAGCACAAATACAATTCCAAAAGTATGGAAGTCTGCTTATGTCTTGCCTTTACTGAAAGGAGGGGAGGCAACTATTTTAAATAACTATAGGCCAATCTCTAAATTGTCAGTTCTGGCGAAGGTGCTCGAACGCCTAGTGAGTGAACAGGTAAAGGAGTTTTTATGTACAAATGACATCCTGTCTAATCATCAGTCAGGCTTCAGAAAGAAACACAGCACCATCACTGCCACAATGAAAGTGGTGAATGATATTACTAGTATTTTAGATAATAAGCAGAGTTGTGCAGCTCTGTTTATTGACCTTTCCAAAGCGTTTGACACCGTTGATCATCTCATCTTAAAGCAGAGGCTACTCAGTATTGGCCTATCCAGCCTTGCAGTGGGGTGGTTTGTGAACTACCTCTCTGAAAGGTCCCAATGTGTTCATTTTGATGGACTGTCTTCTGAGTGGTTAAACATTTCTAATGGTGTACCACAAGGTTCTGTTTTAGGACCACTTTTATTCTCCATATATATTAACAGCGTAGGTGATAATGTGGATGAAGCTACTTTACATTTTTATGCGGATGATACTGTGATGTATTGTGCAGGTCCCTCCATTAAGGAGGCTGGTGTTAAATTACAGGCTGTTTTTAACACTATTCAGACTCAGTTCTCTGAATTAAAGCTTCTTTTAAATGTGGATAAAACCAAGGTAATGCTCTTTTCAAAAGCAAAAAAGACACCAGAGCCTGTTTTAGATATTGTAACTACGCAAGGAACAAAACTTGAAGTTGTTGCCTGTTACAAATACCTTGGTATCTGGCTTGATGATTGTCTCTCTTTTAAACTTCATGTCAATAACCTGCTAAAAAAACTGAGGGTTAGGCTAGGGTTCTTTTTCAGAAACAAGTCCTGTTTCTCGCTTGAGGCCAGGAAAAGGCTAGTCACTGTGACCTTTTTACCTGTGCTGGACTATGGGGATCTGGTCTATATGAATGCACCTGCCCATTGCCTGGTCAAGTTAGATGCTGCGTATCACAGCGCACTGAGATTTGTGACAAACTGTAAAGCATTAACCCATCACTGTACCCTGTATGCAAGGGCTGGTTTGCTTTCACTAACTGTACAGAGGCTCAGTCACTGGTACATTTTTATATACAAAGCCATGCTAGGGAAACTTCCATCTTATATCTGCTCCCTGATCTCACGGAAAATTGTAAGTGGCTACTGCCTGAGATCGCATGCTGTGGTTTTATTAAATGTGCCAACTGCTAGGACTGTCTTAGGGAAGACAGCTTTTAGATGTGCAGCTCCTCTGTCTTGGAATAGTCTGCAAATTAAATGGAAACTGAACAATCTGGTGCCACTAAATGTTTTTAAAGCTCGGTTGGATGCTAGTCAATCAGAAGCTATTGGTACCTGTTTATGTGGATAATTATGTAAATGATGCTGTATGATGTCCTTTTGTTGTTCTGTTTATGCTTTTATGTTTCATGTGGAACTACTTGAACAGGTCTCCCTTGGAAAAGAGATCAATGATCTCAATGGGATTTTATCTGTATAAATAAAGGTTTGAAATGAAATGAAATGAACTACGGTGTAGTTATGCAATGAAAAACCCAATGAAAAACTTGGGTCACAGGTTCCATAAGAGTATAATTAATGTGGATAATATCAGTTAAAATAAGTGCTTCAACATAGTTAACATTGCAGGAAAGCAATATATTAGACGTTAAGTACTTTGTCAGGCTTAATATTTATCTGTAGATAGATACCCCCAAAGACCTTAATCTGTTATTTAATGTTTAAATAAAGGTTAATCCGTTTTTCTGTTTTGCACCTCCTCCTATTAATATTTGTGTACATCCTGCACTAAACTGTGTTATTGTAGAGATCACTTATAGTATCTTCTTGATTTTTATATTCTATATTTCTATATTTATACTTTCCCCCTATGAAAGTATGTACTCTTAATATTTTTTTAATCAAATATAACACATAAAAACAATAATTCAATAACTTGCTTTAACCACTAGGCGGTGCACACAAGGTACACACAGCCATAATAACTTTGTATTATTAGTGTAGGACACGTTTTATTCATGCTTTCACATCATTTTACAACATATTGCTATACTATTTCAGACTCAGTATTTACATTCTTACATTCAAAGAAAATCAGTAATATCTTTAAAAACTACAGTCCTTTTCTATCAGCTGTGCACCGTTATGGTGTAAATATAACCTAACCAAGTATTCAGTTTCGGCGGCATTTCTTCCAAAGGTCTTCTCATCAGGGCTCTCTAAATAAAGAACTACGGCAGATCTGTAATATGTAATGCAGCCGAACCGTGTATTACAATGCCGTTATGTGATGACTTTCAAAGAGAAAAGCAAGAGCACTCGGAATTAAGTATTATTTTATTCTTTTAAAATGTTTTCCGGATTTCATATAATATAAACACCAAATCCCAGCATGCATTGCGGCTAACACATCCAATCAGCGAGCTTAAAACCATAGCTGAGGATCTTGGGTAATCGCTCGAAATGCCTACGTCTGTTTCCGGTTATATTTATTTTGAAATCCAGTTCCTGACGGACGCCAAAAAAGCCAGAGATTATGGAATTAAACCAATAAATAAAAGCAAGGATAATTGTGTGTTATTTTGAAAAGAATAACAAATTAGAAGGAAAAAAAGATTTAAAAAATACAGATTTCAGTATCCTGAGGCTCTGAGCCCCATTTATTTTCTTCACAGACGGCAACAAAAGTCCGAAATTATACGATTTAAAATAAAAGCAATAACTGTGGCTTGATATTGAGTAAGAACATGTTTTTATGAACTACACAGCTTCCGGTCTTCCTCGACCCGACCGGAGAAAAAAGGCTTGTTTGAGACAAGCAAGACCTGCGCAGACCTGCGCAGTTGCGATCAACAGGCTTGTTTGAGACAAGCAAGACCTGCGCAGATGCGATCAACGTCTTGCTAGTGCGTTGCATGATGGTTAGTCATTTTGTCCGACTTGCTCTGGAGGCTCGCCCACATGAGACTTTGAAATCTCGCGGGACAAAGACGCCCGCAGCCTTGAGAGCGAGGCGAGGCGAGTTGGCGCAGTTGCTCTCCACAAGCTGCGGAAGCGAAATGCTTGATGGGAAACGGCTCGCTGGTATCTCGAGCTGAGCGCTCATTGGTGGTTTTTACCACGTGCTGCTGATGAAACTCTCCAATTGGCTGGCAAAAGTTTGTTGTTGTTTTGTGTCAGTTTTATGTCGCCACATCTATTCCCATTTTTCATCTTTGATCCACAATGTTTATCATCATGAAATTAATATCTATATATTTTATACTATACTGCTTACCGTTTTCATACTTTATATATCTTAGCATATTCATACACACTGTTCATACTGCTCACAGGCTGATATCTAGTGTATTCATACCCCACTGTTTATTCATCATTCAATTCATTCTATATGTTATTCTGTAGATTGTGTACATTACTTTCCACTTCACTGCTTGTTGCACCTGGTTAGAAGCTAAACTGCATTTCGTTGTCTCAGTACCTGTAATATGTGCAATACAATAAAGTTTCTCTTTAAGTTAAACCAAATCATTAAAATAAAATCTATTGTAATGTAATGATTTGGTTTAACCTTATTTATTGAATACATCATTTAAAATGGCAAGATTAAATCAAATAAAAAGATACTTAATTACCTCCGCAGACGGTGTTCATCATGTCATTCTCCATACAATACATGTGGGATTTCTATTGCATCCACTTCATCTGCAACGAAAAACGCCAACGCAATTTCCGCCATTGCAAACCCAGCCAGTCAAGCCGACTCCGAGTCCGAGCTGTCCGACTTAAGACGAGCTTTTTGACACCTCCCCCGGCTGCGATCGGCTACTCTCGTCTACTTTCGAGGTGAGCCGCAATGTGTCTCAAACAAGCCTAAAGACGTGCTGCAGCCTGCAGGCACGAAACACATTACCAGTAGAAATACATTGCTTTTAAAATTGTGCTGTGCAACACGAAAAAAAGGGGCAAATCGTGTTGGTGAACACGAATCAATAGATTAAAAATCGTGTTGGTGAACACGAAATGCCGTGAGACTGGGTTGGGTATAAATATAGATATTGTGCTAGAGTAAAAGTAGAAGTACTCAGATCTTGTACTTGAGTAAAAGTAGAAGTACCAGAGTGTAGGAATACTCTATCACAGTAAAAGTCCTGCATTCAAAATGTTCCTCAAGTGAAAGTAGAAAGTATTCTCATCAAAATATAGTGAAAGTAGCGACAGTAAAAGTAGTGATTGAGCAGATTGGTCCATTTCAGAATAATATATATATGTTTTATAAAGATTGATCATGAAAGTGTTCTCAAAGCTGGTCAAGGTGCAGCTCGTTTGAAGGACTTTGTATACTGCAGGGTAGCTTGTGAATTTACTCCAGGTGGAACTAAAGTCTGATTTAACACTTGATTAGATTTCACATTATTCATCCACATCTGTAAAGTAACTAAAGGGATTAAATACATGTAGTGGAGGAAAAGTACACCATGTACCTCTGAACTGTAGAGGAGTAGAAGTACACCATGTACCTCTGAACTGTAGAGGAGTAGAAGAACACCATGTACCTCTGAACTGTGGAGGAGTAGAAGTACACCATGTACCTCTGAACTGTAGAGGAGTAGAAGTACACCATGTACCTCTGAACTGTAGAGGAGTAGAAGAACACCATGTACCTCTGAACTGTGGAGGAGTAGAAGTACACCATGTACCTCTGAACTGTAGAGGAGTAGAAGTACACAGTTGCAAAACATTGAAACACTTAAATAAAGTACAAGTATCTCAAAATTGTACCCACGTATAGTACTTGTTGAGTTTATGAACTTAGTTACTTTACACCAGTGGCTATAAAGATAGAAAGACTAAGCCTTGCACAGAGGCATGAAAATACATTTTCAAAATGCTTAACAGCCAGAATTATAAACTGACTGCTACACAATTAAAATAAATGCTTTTATATATTTCTATTAGATGTGACTCTTTGGCGTTTCTGTTATTATTACCTGCTGCTTTAGTTGTTCTGACTGCTAAAATCCTCTGTTCCTCAATTTAAAGCCGATATTCCGTGGGGTCGGGGGGCTCGGATCCTTGTCACCTTTTTCATACCTGATGAGTTTGCCTCCCTGACTGCAGTTGCTTCAGCGTGTAGAAGCTATGTAAGGCTACTATTTGATTTGTTTTAGATAGGCACTACATGTTTCATATGCAGACCTTATTTTCCTGTTCCATGTTCAAATAAACCATTTTCAGTGGTACTTTTTTTTTGGTCATGGAAAATTAGGTAAAGGTCATTGAGAAGTCATGGAAAAGTCATTGAAAATCATTTGTAAAAAAGTGTATGAACCCTGAATGTTCAAACAGGTTTTTTTGGTGCACAAACTGCAATTTTATCAGATTTAACTGTCTCCTACATTTCTGGTTTAAAGGGGAAAAAAGTTATCAGTGAGGCCACGATTTTGGTTCAGTCTGAAAAGTATTAACAGCTATGAGATAGGCTGTCATGCAATTTGGTACAAATATTAATGTCCCCCGAGAAATGAAATGCAATAACTTAGATTATCAGCAAATCCTTCCACAGCAGGTTGTTTTAGGTAGGTAGTCAAGTGTACAACTATTTCACTTGACTTATTATTATTGAATATGACTACTATGGATGCAGACTCGACAGTCTTGTTATCATGTGTCTTTCAGAATGTCTTGATCTCTGTTGTCCAGTTCAAAACCACAAGAGGAGATTAAGAGATGATACCATTTGATCTCATTGTTGATGTCTGAAATTGGCTTCATCCAGAGTGAAGAGGCAAACCAAAGTATTTTGGTAAGAATAATGACGGACGAAACAAAATTAATAAAATGTCTATTTAGGGTTTTCAAATGCAGTTTTTTGTTAAATCTCCACGAAGACATTGGCCTTCACCTCTTTTGCATTGGTCAGTGTGTTGGCAGCAGTCCAAGAGATGAGGATCTGTCAGGCAAGATACCACCATGTAATTATGTGTTTTTGTGATTTGAGTGAAGTTATCCTTTAAAACACATTCTGATATAGTGTCTCTGTATCTAATGTAGCATATGAGGGTTTTGGATGCTTTTCTTTTAAGTTAAGTGAAGATCATGCAAATTCAATTGTTGGAAGCACTTTGCTTGCAAAACTGAAAAACATGTATTTCAGCTTCTAATTTGCTGAAATCACTGCATCATTACAGAGAGAATAAAACACAAAAGTGTCTGACAGAGAGATGCAGACAGGTAAAGGCAGAACATTATAAAAAAACGTATTTCATATGAGACCGGTCATTTTCTCTTCATCAGGGCTGAGTTTGTGCTTTCAGGGCAACCCTCAGACCATGCCCTTGGATCTGATGACTCCCACTAATTCAACCCAAAGTAGACAGTTCCTGTGCATGAAAGTTTATTATTGACTGGGGAAAGTAGTTAGTAAGTGGACTTTGAGTTACAATTATTTTTTCAATGATGCTAAGTCAGTAACATTGCAATCTGTAATATATGTGTCATTTTCAAAAGCATAATAACAGGTGGTGCAAAGTACACATTTTCAGTCAAGACACACACAAGTAAATAAAAAGCACTAGTGGATAAACAAACTGCTTTTCGTCACATTTATAATTGCTAATGCTATACTTTGGTTTATCAAAAACATCAAACTGCATGTTTTGTGGACTCTTTTGTGGACTTTAATAAGTGTAACTGAATTAATCATATACAAATTAGTTTTTTATATAAGAAGGCTTTAGGCTCCAGTCTTTTCCTCAGTTTTGTCCTCAAAGTGATTGACTTTCCTATTTGCCAACACCAGATGGAGCTCAAGATCTCGCATTGAAACAGAGGTAACCTGCTGTTGTCATGGTTTCAGGTGGCCTGGAGACACAATACTGCAAGCTAATTGGTAGAAAGAGAAATAGAGAGGTACTTTTTGGTTTTATATCACTATCAAATTGCTTTTAACACATTTAACCTTAGATTTTTGTCTTATTTATGTTTTATGTGTTTAATAGAAGTAAATGTAGACATTCATAATCAAAATGTACTATGTTAATTGTTTGTATCCACAACTGAATAGTTGTATATGTACAATGTCTATGTCGACCTCTTGCCATCAGCTTTTCTTTCCTTATTTTGAGTTGCTGAAGGGGAATCTGAGGGTAATCATCACATGACCATGCAGCACTGATGTAATGTTAATACAAGTCAGATCTTTTGGTGGGGAATGCACATCATCTCTCTGTCCCACCCTGTGTTCATTTTGACTTCTCCTCCTCTCCTCCGACAGCACAAACAGTATCATCAGCCAACTATCCAAAAACAAGCCATTAATCATGATCCTTTCCTCCGCCATATCACAGACAAACACACATCACTGATGTTGTTTACAAGCGAGTTCAGCCGTTTTTATTCCGATAGCTTGGCCTCGGAATCAAGCATGCGGTCTGCATCTGCTTGCCTGGAATTAAAAGGGCTTTTATCCAAACCTTCTTGGCACACACAGAGGATTTAATTTTAGATTTGAACACCAGCAGTAGCCCAAATTGCTTCCATTACTAAATAGGCTCAGAAACAAAGAATAGGCCCACTGATAAACTGCAGCAATTTAAAGGGTGTTGATGAAAGAATCATGTATCCTGGCACATCATTAATGGCATGTTGGGGCTCACTATGGCTCCGTCCCGCCTCAGTGGCGCTGAGAGATGTGTTCATTTGGATTATCTTTTGTATCGTGTTACCTGCCATTGTCTCCTGCCTCTGTATGCAGTAATGGTCCACATGTCAGCACAGCCATATCTACAAACAAACGTTTGGGACACTCCATCAACACTGGAGACATGCACAAGGTTATGTAAAGCTCATTGCTTGAATGGGACTAACTGTGTAATCCACCCGTTGAAAATATATGTTCCTCTGATTCAGTTTTGTTTACAATTTGCCACTTTGCTGTGTAGTGTGAGTCATGAACACATGGATATCACTGGCGTAAATCTGCATAAACTGGAGAAGGACTCAAAAGCAGAGACAGAAAAAAAACTTTTATTCTGCTATTACTTTGCACTGGGATGTGTGCACCTCATTTCAAGTTGGGAACAATCTAAATGTTTCCATTATGCATCATCAAATTAAATGCAGGCGGGTCCCATGAGGAGGGTGAATGAGTTGCTGGGGTGTGCCAGGTTGGACGTAGGCCCGTTCCACTGGTTGGGGAACAAGGTCAACAACAATCAGAAGTGATATATGAAATGATAATGTAGTAAACAACAATCCAGATAATGCTTATCATGATCTAAAATAAGCTCTTTTTAAGTTCACTTTTTAAGATAAACGTCAGACAGTTGTGAAGTCTTATTCAGAAATCTGAATCATGATCCAGATTGTTTTAAGAATAATGAATACAAACCTAACTGAGAGAATGAAGATGAATCAACTGCAGTTCAAAGATGAAACTGATTATCATGATCAAGTGAGTGTAAGGTTTTCTAATTCAATGTTGTTTCTAGTCTGCAAAGCAGAAAAAGGGTTGCCTGTTTTCACTGTGAACCAGCAAACAAAGATGTTCAATTATGAGAAGAGCACTCTTGAAAATATAGATGATTACATGGTTTATTTTTGCAGAAGAGGCTTAATCAGGACTAAGGAAAAAGTGCAGCAGCGACTGGTATATTTCAATCATTTCAATTCACACACCAGTGGGTCTGTGTGATGGCTGCAGAAAGAAAATATATTGGATATATTTTTTAAATAGAGCTAATCCAAAGATATTGATGCATTTATTTCTATTTCAGAGGGATAATTTCATCTTCGATTACAAAAATGATTACTGTAATATTCAGGAAAATGGTGGTTGAAACTCAAGTTTACACTGTTTTAAAGATATTCTTATTTGTTGAGCTAATTATTGATTTTTGTTAATGATAACAAGATGACTTTTCAAATAAATGTTCTGCACACTTTAAGAGCTTCCTATCTTAGGGTCAGCAGTAGAACATTGAGAGAAAGCGACCTTCCATCTTATTAAATGTAGGCATATTGCCTCCTCCATTTGTCTCCCTCTTTGATCTTGCCTGCATGGTGTTTCATCGTATTTACAAAGGGTCCTTACAAGTTTAATTTAAGACACGATAAACATTCATTAACATGATACATGTCTCTTTGCTTCAGTGATGGGCTCTGAAAGGCAGAACAGATTCAGTCTTTGATCGCTGCTTTTGTTTGATGTGTGGTGTATTTTGTGGCAGAGACCGAGGATTGCTATTTCAATGGTGGGCCAAATTGATTAAGAAATATATGCTTAGCTGGACACACACACACACACACACACACACACACACACACACACACACACACACACACACACACACACACACACACACACACACACACACACACACACACACACACACACACACACACACACACACACACACACACACACGATTATATAGAGATGTTTTCTTACTTTCTATGACAGCTTATTTTGAATAAATGGAAAGGGTTTAAGGGCTTCTGTCAACCTCTACTTACCCTGACAGGTCTAATTATGTCAAATTTGATTAGCTCTAAAACTCAAGCCCATTAGTTCCCTCTGATATCAATATTTACAAATCTGTCAAAAAGTAGTGTCATTTAAAAAAAGAGTTTTAACATCTAGAATTTGTACGTTTTTAGCTAAAGTCCCCCAAGCTGGACTCAATAGTGTAATTATAAGGACTATTTTAAGAAAATAAACTACAACGCTCGTGTGAATAACAGAAGAAACATGTCACCTGGGTGTGGCTCAATGATGTCTAATAGTGTATAGTAATAGTTTTTGGACAACAATAAAGGTCTAGGCACAGTGGAATTAACTGTATCACTTATTGGATATAATGACAACATTTCAGACATTTATCTAATCTATTCAAATCATGGCTTCTTCTGAATGAATTTCAGGCTAAGGAATAAATATGACTGGGCATTATGATTATTGGGTAACTGAATGTTATCAATGAATAACACACTAAAAATAAAAAAATAATAGGCTACATCTACTAATGAGAGTGTGTGGAGTGGAGATTGAATAACTTCTATTTAGAAATAAACTGAACCTTGTAGACACAATTGTATCAGAGGGGAAAGGTTTTTTCCGTCTTATGGTTTGTTTACCCAGTCTCCCTGTAAAATCTGCATTTGCATATTATTGTTGACCAGTTGTTTGGGTTAGTAGCAGAGGTAGTACTTAGATTGTGTACTTAAAGGTGGGGTAGGTCAGTCAATAACGCAGGCGACGCAGCAGGTTATGGAAAATGGAGGAAAATGAAACTACAGCTAAGAAGGAAAGAAGGTGCACATACAACAAAGACTGGGAAGACACTTACCCGTGGGTGAAGCCAGTGCAGGGCGACTCTCAGAGAGAGTTTTTTGCAATCTTTGCAAGATTCATTTTTCAATTTCACATGGCGGTGAATACGACGTCAAAAGACACCGAGAATGCGATTCTCACAAGAAACGTGTCGCTCAAAAAGAGACATCCCACTCTATGGAGACATTCCTACTCAAACCAAAAAATTATGGCCACTCAGACAAGGTAACAGCAGCAGAAATAACCAGTGTTTACCATACAGTGCAACACTCCCAATCACACCGGTCAAATGACTGGTAACAAGCTAGCGCCGACCATTCTTCCAGACTCTGAGATAGCAAAGAAAATGTCATGTGGTCGTACAAAAGCAGCGTCCATAATAACAGATGTGCTTGCCCCTGCCTCTGTGGAGAGTTGTTTGACAGAGTTAAAGACACCAGTGGTTCGAGGTGACAAAATAGCACACACACTGTGGGGAGGGGGAGGGACTGTTGCTGTGATGGACAAAGCTATTTTATTTTATGTATTATTATGTTTTTGTTCCCTCCTGGCCAGTTTTGATTTGTACTTATGGTTTTATTTTATCTATTAATTTATGTTGTGCCTACTTTTACAGGTACACTGGTTGAATTAGGAAGATGCATTTCTAAACACTTGAAGTGAATAATGCCTGCTGCCTTGGTTAGCCTTAGTTTACTTGTCTTTATTAAGATACTAAATTGTTACTGCATTTTGACTTCACTTTCTGTCATTGTTTTTTGGATGCTGTTGAATAAACCAAATGAAACAGAATAGAAATAGAGATTTTTTCCGGGGGGGTGGGGTGCTGTTGAAAGGGTGTCCCACATTGTCCCACACCAACATACTCCTTGTCCCACATTTGGTTTGTTGGGACCTGGTCACCCTAGCTCGAGTGCGCTAGAATTTGAAAATAGTATACACAACCGGAAAAAATCTGCTACTTCCTTACAGAGCCCCTCCTCCAACACACACATGACCAATGAGGCCACGAGATAAGTTTCTGCACAGATGGAAGGCTGACAGGCAGGTAGACCATCCTCTAGTTATTTTAGCCGAGCCGGCTAAAATGATTGGTCGTGCTTTTTACAGTACTACGGCTTCCACAGATGACATTTTGTTATGGATTTTTTGTCAAAGCACTTAAGATGTTCATTGCTATCGGGATGTTAAGAGCATTCCATGGAATATAACAAAAAGTGTATCTCGACGAGCCGGTTTATCAAACTTACCTACCCCACCTTTAAGTCATAGTAGAAGTACCAGAGTGTAGGAATACTCTTCAAAATAAGTAAAAGTACAAAAGCATCAGCATCAATAGCCTACTATAATATAGTAACAAAAGAAAAAGCGCTCATTAAGCATTTGGCCCATTTCAGAATGACATTATATGTTTGATTATAATTATTGATGGAATAATGTGTTTATCACAGCTGGTAAAGGTGGAGCTAATTTGAATTCCTTTGCATAGTAGTGCAAGTATATTGTGGATTTACTCCAGTTGTAACGAAGGTCTTACTTAAAGGTGGGGTAGGTAATTTTGGAGAAACCAGCTGGAGTGCGCTAGAATTTGAAAATACACAGCCGGAAGAAATCTGCTACTTCCTTACAGAGCCCCTCCTCCAACACACACGAACGCGCACATGACCAATGAGGGCACGAGATAAGTTTGTGCACAGATGGAAGGCTGACAGGCAGGTAGGCCATCCAGTTACTTTAGCCGGGCCGGCTAAAATGATTGGTTGTGCTTTTTACAGGCTACTACGCGGCTTCCACAGATGAAATTTTGTTATGGATTTTTTGTCAAAGCACTTAAGATATTCATTGCTATCGGGATGTTAAGAGCATTCCATGGAATATAACAAAAAGTGTATCTCGAGCCGGTTTCTCAAACTTACCTACCCCACCTTTAAGTCATAGTAGAAGTACCAGAGTGTAGGAATACTCTTCAAAATAAGTAAAAGTACAAAAGTATCAGCATCAAAATATATTATAATATAGTAACAAACAAAAAAAGCGCTCATTAGAGGTGGGGTAGGTAAGTTTCAGAAACCGGCTCGAGATACACTTTTTGTTATACTCCATGGAATGCTCTTAACATCCCGATAGCAATGAATATCTTAAGTGCTTTGACAAAAAATCCATAACAAAATGTCATCTGTGGAAGCCGTAATACTGTAAAAAGTACAACCAATCAAAGATTGGATTGCCGCCCTGTCTGTCAGCCATCCATCTCGTGCATGCACAAATGTATCTCGTGCCCTCATTGGGCGTGCCGTCATTGGGCGTGCATTGCGCGTTCATGTGTGTTGGAGGAGGTGCTCTATAAGGAAGTCTGAAGGATGGGGCGGATTCTATGGAGTCAGATTTGGGTCAATATTCTAGCGAGCAAAACAAGCTACTCACGAGTGGAAAATGTGCTTTTACACACGCATGAAATGACCCCCGCTCGCAGATTAAACCCCCGCGGCTATGCTAAGAGACAGCCCTCTTGCTCGCTCGCGGGAGTGTCAGCCTCACTTGCTCGCGGAGTCTGTCTACGCGGGTGAAAAGTTTCTGACACTTTGGGGCAGAGCCACTGGACTTTGATTGACAGCTGCAAGGAAGCCCGGAGTTGCCAGGTTTGATAAATGCCTGAACTACCAAGAGCCGAGGAGTGACAGCTGCTAACTCTACTACAAACGGCGATGAAAATGAAACCGACTGCACGTTTTGTGTAGCACACAGTTATTAAACCTCCTTGTCAACATAAACACCATGATAAACACACATGCACAAAACATTTAGCAACCAGCGAAATACACACACATGTAGCTACAGCTGGGCGGCTGGCTAACAGCCAGCCGCCCAGCTGGCTGTGCCGCTGGCTGTTAGCCAGCCGCCCAGCTGGCTGTGCCCGCGAATTCCTGGCCCGCAAATTCGCGGGTCTAGCTATGTACTGAGTGTGTGTATTTTGCGGGTTGAGTGTGTGTATTTTGCGGGTTGAGTGATGTACAATGGCATCCCGTGGAGGAATTCTGAAATGTTTTACCGTTACATCACAAAAACGCACAGCAGAACCAGACCCTGGAGCGCCGGCCTCTTTATTTACTTACTCCTCTCCATCCCCTATGGGTAATAAGGCTGAGATGAGAACTCTCCATCGTATTTAGTCCTTAGCAATATGCTGCGCCTCTCCCCATGTAGGGATGGGTACCGAGCCCCGGTATTAAACGGGCCCCGGGCCGGAATTAAAGACGGTGGTAACGTTAAACTCCGACGTTATCTGACTTTTTATCGGTACTGGAGACATGTAAAAAATAATGTCATATGTATTATTGCTACATACACATTATATCGCAGTTTTAGTTTCACCAACTCCGTTTCTAATATGCAATAAGACTACAACATGCGTCTATGATGTATTTTCGAGCTTTCCAATCCAGACGAGATCTCTCTCACCCGTCTGTGTGCGAGGGGAAGGGGCCGTTTGTAAAGGTCTGTCATCCTGGTTAGTGGTTACTCTGGGTTCTGTCTTCAGGACACAGTGTTGGATTCTTTTGTTAATTGGATGGGACTTGATTGGATTCAATATTAGAGTAATTTTCTCATTTGTGTGTTTGTTTAAATATATTTGGCCTTTGTTTATGTGATTGAATGATTTACTCAAAGAAAAAGGTTGATGAATTATCATCTAATGATTTGTATAATGTTTTATTTATGTTAAAGGTAACTTTGAATGATTTTAACTAATGGTAATGTAGAAAAACTAACATTTTAAATTCGGGACGGTCCACATTAATTTCGGGACGGCTTATATTGTATTTCGGGACGGTTCCGGGAGGATGGGGAAAAAAGTTAGTCGAGAGCCCTGGTGCATGGGCTTCTGGGAGGTGTGCTAGACGAGACTTCTTTGCTGGCTGGGTTGATCGTGATGGCTGTGGTGGAGGCCTTTGTACCGAGGTGTATCTTAATCTTGTGGCAGGCACAGATGGAGATGGAGGCTGCTGTAGTGATGCTGATCCTTTGGCCCTTGGTGGTGATGGCTCTGGTGAAGGCCCTTGAGCCACGGTAGATCTTGACCTGGGTGCAGGCACAGATGGAGGTTCTTGCTGCTAGGCCCAGGCAGCTGTGAAATCGGAAAAAAATATAGGACAATATTTACTACTAAGTTCATTAAAATATAAAGTTCAAGTGGAATGTTTCTCAAGCACAAATAACAATGCACAACTCAAAATAAAATGGGGAGGTGGGACAGGAGTCTCTCTCTCTCTTACAACCTATTTAACTATGTTACACCCACACAATGAAAGTACACTATTACTGTAATATTTACATTTACCTATCTTCAAATGGATCCTTGTTGTTGTTGTTGCTGTATTCTCCAGGTTCTGATGCTCCATCTCCACTGCTGCTAGTGTTACAAGTCCGCTGTGCAGAGCTGGTAATCAGATAATAAGCCTGTTGAACAGGAGAAAAGAATGAAGCAGAGGGAAAGTTGCTGCCGTTTGTGTGGTTGTCCTAGCCAGAATTTATTAACACATTAATAAATTCACTTACAAATTATATCCGTTTTCTCTATTTATGTATCTCTGCGTTGTGTTGTGTGGTCGAATGAATATGACTTCCTTCTTGCCAACCAGCTTTATTATCTGTGCAAACAGAATATAAGGAAATGGCTTCACCAGCTTTCTACCTCAATACTTCTCCTCAGTGAGGCCTGAAGCTAACTGAGAATGTAATCATACATTTAGCCAATCAAAATAACTATGTCTGACATATTTCGTTTTATATTCAAAAATGGACATAAATCCACATGCCATATTATGACTTTCATGAAGGATTAAAGCCTTTTTCATTTACAGTAAATAATACAGTGATAACAGATAAAGGCCCTGACACACCAAGCAGTCACCAGAGGACTAGCCGACGCTGAAGTCGGCTGTTGCCTGGCCGTGTTCTCCTGCGTTTTGGCCATGTGTCGCACGGGAACACACCGCACCGACTTCAGTGCGTGAGTGGCAATAACTCTCCTTACCAGCAGGCGGCGGTAGTGTGTATTCGTCATTCAAAAGAGGCAACAACCGGAAGACAGAGAAGAAGAAGAGTATCTTTTCTCCGTAATATCATACAGAGCTGGCCTCTCCTGGATCAAGGTGATGAGCAGGTCTTCGTTTGCATCATTCCAGATCGCCATGATGAGATGAAAATGAATAGCAGTCTGTGTGTGCCTTCTTAAATCGTTTGTTTACGTCCCTCACTTCCGCTTCGCTTCTCATGCACTGATTTGCTAGCTGAACAGCCAATCAGAGTGATTATTTGGTCCGACTGCCAGACCCGATGCATGGCCGATTCAACATGTTGAATCGGCCATGCATCGGGTCTGGCAGTCCAAATAAGGCGTGTCACGGTCGACGGTGCGGGACACACCAACCTGACTACGGAGCCGCGAATGCCCGACAGCCTCTGACGGCCTCTGACTCCCAAAATCGGGTTGGTGTGTCAGGGCCTTTACACACACAACACGACTGTACTCACTTTAACATGGCTGTTGTACAGGCACAATATTAGCATAGCATTAGCGATTTACCTTTTAAATAATATGAACAATTATGACCTCAGACCAGTATTCCACATATTTATACAAACAGAATAAACTTGAAATGTAAGCCAGACTAGTGCACGGGACTCATACACATAGTAGAGCTACATTATTCAGGGAGCAACAGCCTGTGTTAAAGAAGCTAGCGGACGCCATTAGCCATTAGCCACACGCTAGTGCGTAGCTCACAGAATGACATTAAAGTTAACTACACATAAAACAGTTTCAATGACACATCTTAGATCGAAATATGACATAATCTGTGTACACACTACTAACCTGTTTAACAGGAGAAATGAATGAAGCAGAGGGAAAGTTGCTGCCGTCTTCTTCTTCTTCTTCTTCTTCTTCTTCTTCTTCTCTCGGACCATTCCGTTTCTCTAACGCTAAACCGGAAGTGAGGCTAAGAACGGCGAACTTAAAGATAACAATACCATTAGCACTCCTAGTGGTGACTTTATGAACTGCAAACAAATTATAACATAAAATGCCTTCACAGCGGCTCCCCCGCAGGCTGTGCTTTGCCCTTTGAACTCACACTAATTGCCTTTTTTAAAACGACTACTTTGCACATTTGTCTAGTGTGCAGTGTATATATGTTTGTACCTATGTTTTTATGTTGTAGTATTCGAGTACATTTTCCTTAAATAAATTGCTTTGTTTAAACAATTGTCTCTGTCATTGATGTTGTGCAGTTACTAGCCCCGCTTGTGGCCTGCACTTTGCCACGGTGACTGGGCTTTATATAGTCCTCCATTGGGATGTGTTTTCGACAAATAACAGTCCAGACCTCATGGGGAAATTCAATAATAGCCACTAAGTGTTTTTTTAAAGAAAACATAATGTGTTGACCTTGATATATTACAAAACATATCCCTGAGTTTAACATTGTTCATTAGTGCCACGGTACATAAGCACATACTGTAGGAAAGCAACAAAGAAAAAAAATTAATGCACATATGCATTGCTGCCTGAGAACATGCACAGCTTGAAATGCTATTAATATCTGCATGCAGTTTAAAAAATGCTCTTGTTTCTTTTACTAATTACAATGCTTTTCAACATGTATCTATCCATTTTCATTCAGCTTTCATACGCGATGCTGTTTCTTGGTGAGCTTGACAGTAATTATTGACTTCAATGAGATGAAGAGGCTAACATTAAGTTTATAATGTAATCTCTGGATGTTCTCAGACATCTAGGATATGTTCTTGTGAGTACAAGTAATGTAATAAAATATTTCGACTGACTAATTGTGATACCACTTGTACCTACTGATACCACTTGTACCTACTGATAAGTAGGTTGCTAAAACCTAGCAACGGATAATGTAAAATTCTCGTGAAAATATAATGCATCATTGGGAATTGATCACGTTTTCAGGTTCGTTTATTTATTTATTTTAAACTGAGAAAAGTTATACATTTGGTGTTCTAAGACCTGGGATGTATGTCATACACGTGTGCCATGGCATACATTCAGCTAAACTGAAAATATCTCCATCATAGCTACACACTGTGTTGTGTGTCCACTTGCACTTCATCCCCTCGTCACCCTGTTTGTATATAAGTCATGGTTTTCTGTCCTGTTCCTTGTTTGTCTATGTCATGAAGTTCTGTTTTTTCTGTGTTGATTGTTGTTACTTGAGTTCCTGTTCTGCCTGTTAAATATACATTTTTGTTAAGTTTTCTGCTGTCTCCAGTCTCTGCATTTGGGTCCAACCACTCCTTGCTTCACATGACAATGATTAATTTGTACTATATATCGAATTGCTATTTTTGCCATTATTCTATTGTTATTAGTGCTTTTGCAGGGAATTATTATCATTATTACTTTAAATCTCATAGATATTAACACTATTATATGGCTGAAATAATCATCATCATTAATTGTTTTGTGATATTATGTCCCTCTTGTTTTCATATATATATATATGTCCCCTCTTCCTTCACAAGCACTATATATCAATAATATATAATACTATTCTGAAGCATGCAATGAAATAGAAGCAGAAAATGCTGCAGTGTTTGTGATGAATCTTTGTATACATTTCTGAATAAGTCTCAGAACCATTTTGTGGTACAATTAATTTGATATGGTTGGGTATAGTTTTCAGCTGGAGCAATTTACTGAGGCTGATACCCTCCCATTTTTTTGCCGTGAAACGCAGAAGACAGGCTACCACCTTAATTTGAGGGTGAAGTGTCTTGCCCAGGGACACGACTACATGCTGACTGCAGTGGGATTCAAACTTGCTATCACCTGATTCGAAGTCCAGTACACTACCCACTGAGCCACATCCCCCCAGTAAATACAAAGATTATAAGTCATTAAAAACAGATAATAAAAAAAGCTGGAGAGAAAACAATTCCACTCTGAGACTCGAACCCGGCCATCTCGAATGTCTGACCCACACTTAGAACATTACTCTACAAGCAGATTGTAGTAATTTTACACCCACACAGTGCATGGTCGAAGCGCGCATATTGTACGTACTTAATCATGGGCAGTAACTACAGACCCATAGCATTAACATCACACTTGTGTAAATGGATGGAGAAGATGATAGTTTATCTATCACATGTCTTAGAACAAAGAGGGTTACTGAGTGGAACGAGTGGTGTCATAAATGTTGTATTTAATATGTTAATATATTGTTTAATGTTACACTTCACACAAGTCACGACTGTTTGCAGTTAATGTCGTTTCCGTGTGTAACGTTAGTATTGTGGCAGTAATCTTAAACAAAGTGCCGCGAGGGACTAAACAAGAGAAAAAACACTGTGGACGCGCAACAACTCAGTCTTTCCAACACAGTATGCGTTTGACCTTTTATTTCCAAAGCAAAAATGCAATATTCCATATAGAAGAGAAGAAGAAGAAGACAGACAACAGACACATGGCAGCAACTTTCCCTCTGCTTCATTCATTTCTCCTGTTCAACAGGTTAGTAGTGTGTACACAGATTATGTCATATTTCGATCTAAGAAGTGTCCTTGAAACTGTTTTATGTGTAGTTAACGTTAATGTCATTCTGTGAGCTACGCCACTAGCGTGTGGCTAATGGCGTCCGCTAGCTTCTTTAACACAGGCTGTTGCTCCCTGAATAATGTAGCTCTACTGTGTGTATGAGTCCCGTGCACTAGTCTGGCTTACATTTCAAGTTTATTCTGTTTGTATAAATATGTGAAATGCTGGTCTGAGGTCATAATTGTTCATATTATTTAAAAGCTAAAGCGCTAATGCTATGCTAATATTGTGCCTGTACAACAGCCATGTTAAAGTGAGTACAGTCGGGTTGTGTGTGTTATCTGTTATCACTGTATTATATACTGTAAATGAAAAAGGCTTTAATCCTTCATGAAAGTCATAATATGGCATGTGGATTTATGTCCATTTTTTAATAGAAAACGAAATATGTCAGACATACAGTTTTTTTTGATTGGCTAAATGTATGATTACATTCTCAGTTAGCTTCAGGCCTCACAGAGGAGAAGTATTGAGGTAGAAAGCTCCTTATATTCTGTTTGCACAGATACTAAAGCTGGTTGGCAAGAAGGAAGTCATATTCATTCGACCACACAACACAACACAGAGATACATGTGGCATCAAACCAGAGAATGATTAGAAAAATAGAGAAAACGGATATAATTTGTAAGTGAATTTATTAATGTGTTTAATAAATTCTGGCTAGGACAACCACACAAACGGCAGCAACTTTCCCTCTGCTTCATTCTTTTCTCCTGTTCAACAGGCTTATTATCTGATTACCAGCTCTGCACAGCGGACTTGTAACACTAGCAGCAGTGGAGATGGAGCATCAGAACCTGGAGAATACAGCAACAACAACAAGGATCCATTTGAAGATAGGTAAATATTACAGTAATAGTGTACTTTAATTGTGTGAGTGTAACATAGTTAAATAGGTTGTAAGAGAGAGAGAGACTCCTGTCCCACCTCCCCATTTTATTTTGAGTTGTGCATTGTTATTTGTGCTTGAGAAACATTCCACTTGAACTTTATATTTTAATGAACTTAGTAGTAATTATTGTCCTACATTTCTTTCTGATTTCACAGCTGCCTGCGCCTAGCAGCAAGAACCTCCATCTGTGTCTGCACCCAGGTCAAGATCTACCGTGGCTCAAGGGCCTTCACCAGAGCCATCACCACCAAGGACCAGAGGACCAGCATCACTACAGCAGCCTCCACCTCCATCTGTGCCTGCCACAAGATTAAGATACACCTCGGTACAAAGGCCTCCACCACAGCCATCACGATCAACCCAGCCAGCAAAGAAGTCTCGCCTAGCACACCTCCCTCCCCATCCTCCCGGAACCGTCCCGAAATACAATATAAGTCGTCCCGAAATTAATGTGGACCGTCCCGAATTTAAAATGTTAGTTTTTCTACATTATCATTAGTTAAAATCATTCAAAGTGACCTTTAACATAAATAAAACATCATACAAATCATTAGATGATAATTCATCAACCTTTTTATGAGTAAATCATTCAATCACATAAACAAAGGCCAAATATATTTAAGCAAACACACAAATGAGAAAATTACTCTAATATTGAATCCAATCAAGTCCCATCCAATTAACAAAAAAATCAAACACTGAAGACAGAACCCAGAGTAACCACTAACCAGGATGACAGTCTGTAACACAGTCAGGAGACCTTTACAAACGGCCCCGCCCCCTCGCACACAGGGAGAGAGAGATCTCGTTTGGATTGGAAAGCTCGAAAATACATCATAGACGCATGTTGTAGTCTTATTGTGAAACTAAAACTGCGATATAATGTGTATGTAGCAATAATACATATGACATATATTTTTTAAATGTCTCCAGTACTGATAAAAAAGTCCGATAACGTCGGGGCTTAACGTTACCACTGTCTTTAATAATTCCGGCCTGGGGCCCGTTTAATTCCGGGGCTCGGTACCCATCCCTACATGGGGAGAGGCGCATCATATTGCTAAGGACTAAATACAATGGAGAGTTCTCTTCTCAGCCTTAGTTATTACACATAGCAGGGGATGAAGAGGAGTAAGTAAATAAAGAGGCCGGCGCTCCAGGGTCTGGTTCTGCTGTGCGTTTTTGTGATGTAATGGTAAAACATTTCAGAATTCCTCCACGGGATGCCATTGTACATCACTCAACCCGCGAAATACACTCACTCAGTACATAGCTAGACCCGTTAATTTGCGGGCCAGGAATTCACGGGCACAGCCAGCGGCACAGCTGTAGCTACATGTGTGTGTATTTCGCACACAATGTGTTTCTAAATGTTTTGTGCGTGTGTGTTTATCATGGTGTTTATGTTGACAAGGAGGTTTAATAACTGTGTGCTACACAAAACGTGCAGCCGGTTTCATTTTCATCGCCGTTTGTCGTAGAGTTAGCAGGGTATTTTAATTTTAACTCTCGTCCCAAAATTATTTTTTATCCTCCCCGACACTTTTTTTTCCGACGATGGGACGTCCTTAAGTTCTGATATTGTCAGGGTTCGTACAGTCATTAAAAACCTGGAAAAGTCATGGAATGCAATATGCAGCTGTGCACAACGGACTTGTAACACTAGCAGCAGTGGAGATGGAGCATCAGAACCTGGAGAATACAGCAACAACAACAAGGATCCATTTAAAGATAGGTAAATATTACAGTAATAGTGTACTTTCATTGTGTGGGTGTAACATAGTTAAATAGAGAGAGAGAGGGGAGAAACATTCCACTTGAACTTTATATTTTAATGAACTTAGTAGTAATTATTGTCCTATATTTCTTTCCGATTTCACAGCTGCCTGCACCTAGCAGCAAGAACCTCCATCTGTGCCTGCACCCAGGTCAAGATCTACCGTGGCTCAAGGGCCTTCACCAGAGCAATCACCACCAAGGACCAGAGGACCAGCATCACTACAGCAGCCTCCACCTCCATCTGTGCCTGCCACAAGATTAAGATACACCTCGGTACAAAGGCTCCACCACAGCCATCACGATCAACCCAGCCAGCAAAGAAGTCTCGCCTAGCACACCTCCCTCCCGCCGACACAGCCACCAGCAGCCACCAGCAGCCCATGCACCATCACCTACACAGCAGCCAGACCCACTGTCTTGGAAGACAGACAAAGATCATGGCACTGCCCCCCCTGTCTTTATATTTATAATGAATAGTTGGTTGAGAAAGTTCTGATATTGTCAGGGTACGTACAGTCATTAAAAACCTGGAAAAGTCATGGAATGCAATATTTTTCCCAAAGTTTTGGAAAAGTCATGGAAATATAACTAAAGTTGCATCAAATGTAATTTATATGTTATCTAATCGCCGAAATAGTAATACTATAATGATAATAAATACTGTATCGTATAATGAAACGTAAAATGGCAACTGTGGCAGTATTTCGCTGGTGAGAGATGTTTACAATCATGCCCTCTAGTCTAGTCTACAGGAGCTACTATTTGATATAAAGATTCCAGGGAAGTGCAGTTTCAACAATGTATGGCTTCTAAAGAATAAGTACCAATTGTGGTTATCAAAATACATTGACCCAAGACGTGCTAAATGCAAACTGTGTTGTAACATATTCAATATTTCGAATATGGGCGAGGCAGCGAATGCTAGCCACATGAAAGAGTCATTTAAAATCATTGGTGAAATAGTGTATGAACCCTGTATTGTAAATATTGAGATTTTACAGTTTCTTATGTTAACATAAATAGTTGGTTGAAAAAAAAAGTTGTAATGCTCAATTTGTATTTGTACACATTACATGAACCTCAGTATGGAATATGAAGTCATGAATCAGTCCTGATGTAACTTTTCTGTGGTGAAAGTAGAGTGATAGAACTATTTTACTCCAAATTCTAATTTACACATTTTCATTTTAGACATTACATTACATTACATTACATTGCATTTAGCTGACGCTTTTATCCAAAGCGACTTACAATAAGTACATTCGACCAGGAAGACACAACCTTGAGGAAATCAGAATCATATAAGTACATCAGGTTTCATAGAGCCAATCAGTTCAAGTGCTACTCAACTGGCTTTAGATAAGCCAGTCCTTTATTAGTATATAAGTGCTCTGTTAGCAGTTCTTTGTTAGTCATTCTATCGCTCTAAGTGGAGTCGGAAGAGATGAGTTTTCAGTCTGCGCCGGAAGGTGTGTAAGCTTTCTGCCATCCTGATGTCAATGGGGAGCTCATTCCACCATTTAGGAGCCAGGATAGCAAACCCACGTGTTTTTGCTGATGGGAACTTGGGTCCCCCTCGCAGTGAGGGTGCAGCGAGTCGTTTGGCTGATGCAGAGCGAAGTGCACGCGCTGGGGTGTACGGTTTAACCATGTCCTGGATGTAGGAAGGGCCAGATCCATTCGCAGCATGGTATGCAAGTACCAGTGTCTTGAAGTGAATTCTAGCAGTTACTGGAAGCCAGTGGAGGGAGCGGAGGAGCGGAGTGGTGTGGGAACATTTAGGAAGGTTGAAGACCAGACGAGCCGCTGCATTCTGGATGAGCTGCAGAGGTCGGATGGCACATGCAGGTAGACCAGCCAGGAGGGAGTTGCAGTAGTCTAGGCGTGAGATGACGAGAGCCTGGACCAGAACCTGAGTCGCTTTCTGGGTCAGCTGGGGGCGTATCTTCCTGATGTTGAAAAGCGTGTATCTGCAGCAGCGGGTTGTAGCAGCGATATTTGCAGTGAAGGACAGGTTGTTATCCAGGATCACACCCAGATTCCTTGCAGTCTGGGTCGGGGAGACAGCAGAGGTGCCGATGTTGATGGTCAGGTCAAGAGTGGGACAATCTTTTCCCGGAAGGAAAAGCACTTCAGTTTTGTCAAGGTTGAGCTTGAGATGATGAGCGGACATCCACTGAGAGATGTCAGCTAAACAAGAAGAGATGCGTGCGACCACCTGGGTCTCTGAGCGGGGAAAGGACAGAATTAGTTGGGTGTCGTCAGCGTAGCAGTGGTATGAAAAACCATGCGGGCTAATGACAGATCCGAGCGAGTTTGTGTACAGGGAGAAGAGGAGGGGACCAAGAACAGAGCCCTGAGGGACCCCTGTAGTTAATTGACAAGGGTCGGACTCGGACCCTCTCCAAGTTACCCTGTAGGTGCGGTCTTTGAGGTATGAGGTGAGGAGGGAAAGTGCAGAGCCTGAAACTCCAAGTTCTTGGAGAGTGTGAAGTAGGATCTGATGGTTCACCGTGTCGTATGCAGCAGACAGGTCCAACAGGATGATGACAGATGAGAGGGAGGCTGCTTTAGAAGTGTGCAGTTCCTCAGTGACAGCAATGAGGGCAGTTTCTGTGGAGTGACCTGCCTTGAAACCAGACTGGTGCAGATCCAGAAGGTTGTTCTGATGGAGATAACAGGAGAGTTGTTTAAAGACAGCGCGTTCAAGTGTTTTAGACAGGAATGGGAGGAGAGAGACAGGCCTGTAGTTTATAACATCAGATGGGTTGAGAGTGGGTTTCTTCAGGAGAGGGTTTACTCTTGCCTCCTTGAGACTGTTTGGAAAGTGACCAGAAGTTAGAGAAGTGTTGATGAAATGGGTGAGAAACGGTAGAATATCAGGAGCGATAGTCTGAAGGAGGTTTGAAGGGATAGGGTCCAGAGGACAGGTGGTAGGGCGGGCAGAGGTAATGAGGGTAAGAACCTCACTTGGCGAGAGAGGGGAAAAAGTAGTTAGTGTGCCGGTTGACCGTCGGTCAGGTGATCCAGCGGTGAGTAGAGGTGAGTCAGAAAAAGACGAGCGAATATCGTCAACCTTTTTTTCAAAGTAGTTAACAAAGTCGCTTGACAGAAGGGAGGAGGGGGGAGGGGCTTTGGGAGGGTCCAAGAGGGTGGAGAAGATGGAAAATAGTTTTTTAGGATTGGAATAGGAAGATTGGATCTTGTCTTGAAAGAAAGTGCTTTTTGCCTGAGAGATGGAAGCAGAGAAAGAGGAGAGGAGAGCCTGATAGGTTAGGAGGTCGTCGCAATGTTTGGATTTCCACCGTTTCCGCTCTGCTGCCCGAAGGACGGTTCTATTAGCACGCAGTGCGTCATTTAGCCAGGGAGCAGGAGGGGACTGACGAGCCTGCCGAGATGTGAGAGGACAGAGAGAGTCCAGAGAGGATGAGAGAGTAGAGAGGAGAGTTTCTGCAGCAGAGTTTGGAGGCAGGAGTTGGAAGGAGTCAGAGGAAGGGAGGGCTGAGAGCACCGAGGAGGCAAAGGTAGAGGGGGAGAGGGAACGGAGGTTACGGCGGACAAGTGCAGGATGCGAAGAGATTAGTTTGTTATGTTTGGAAAGGGGTAGAGAGAATGAAATGAAGAAGTGATCGGATGAACAACACATGTATATAGGCCTATAGTGTAATTCATAAATGTCACTACTTTTGTGAACCAAAAACATTGGTATACCAAATCTGAAACACCAAAAAACACGGATGACATGAGTACATCTGTGTTTTCACAAAAGTTTTTAAGTTTTCTAAAAATCTGATTTCTAAGCTAAATATCTCATAAGACAGTGGCTCTAAGGTGAGTGACATTAGCCGCGTTCACACTGCGGTACTTTTCCCACAAAGGTTCATGCGAACTTAGTTCATGATCGCGTTCACACCAAAAAGAGCCGGTACTAAAAGTAGTTCATGCAAACCTTTTTACCCCCTCGAAAGTCCCTGCTAGAGAGCAGGGACATTCGAGCGGCTCTTTTTTGAGAAAAGAGCTATATTCCTGATTGGCTGGGCGAATTGCAAACCACGCCCCGTAAAACTCCCAACAAGTTTTGTGAAGCCGCCATTTTATTATCCTTAATTAGCATTATTAGCATTAGCATTAGCCCAGCGCAGAAACGCAGAGAGACTAACTTATGGCAACACAAAATAAAACATGGGAGCGGTGGAGATGAGGAGGTGTCGGCGTTCTGGCGATTTACTTGGAAGGCTTCAGTAGAAGCTGCTGGGACTCCCAGCAGCTTCTACTGAAGCCAGTCCCCAACTCCGGGGACTTCCGGCCGGGGACTTTGGGCGGCAGTATACGCCGTGAAGTGGTTTGCTGCCTGCCAGTAAACCCAAAGCAGAAGAAGAAGAAGTGACGTCAGCGGCTTCATTTGCCTAATCCACCCCTAGGGACTTTTGCTGGTGTGAACGCGATCTGTACTTAGTTCATGCGAACTAAAGAGTTCGCATGAACTAAGTTCGCATGAACCTTTGTGGGAAAAGTACCGCAGTGTGAACGCGGCTATTGCATTTATAGCAAGACCAGAGACTAAACATTTTGATATGTTACACCATGCCATGTTATCAGAAGTACATTTAAAAGGTGATTTAAGGAGACATAAATACCCTTCAGTAAGATAAGGTGAGATTTTATTTTAAAAGACAATGAAGGCAGGTTATATTGATTGATATATTTATTATATTGAATGCCAAATTAATACATAGTCCCCTGAATCTGGAATAACGTACAATTTACAGCCTCACAATGTCAGGAACTTTTCATCTACAGATTGCTTTGGTCTGGTTTTGCTCTTCACTGATTGGTTACTGGAACTTTGAACTCAAACGGACCTCCCTGTTTATAAAACGGACCTCCCCGTTAATCCGCGGAATAAACGCACGAATTGTGGCGCAAAGGGCGTTCCATAGCCGCAGGGGTTTCATGCCCGTGTAAAAGCACATTTTCCACTCGTGAGTAGCTTGTTTTGCGCGCTAGAATATTGACCCAAATCTGACTCCATAGGTTCTTTTCGGCTGTGTACTTTCAAATTTTAGTGCACTCGAGCCGGTTTCTGAAATTTACCTACCCCACCTTTAAGCATTTGGCCCATTTCAGAATGACATTATATGTTTTTGATTATAATTATTCACTGCTATCGGGATGTTAAGAGCATTCCATGGAATATAACAAAAAGTGTATCTCGAGCCGGTTTCTCAAACGTACCTATCCCCCACCTAAAATCACATCTGCAAATCTGCAAAGTAACTAAAGGTAAGAAGATGGAGTAAAAGTACCACATTTACTACAGTGTGGTAGAATTACAAAGTAGCAAACAATTGAAATACTCAAGTAAAGTACAAGTCGCTCAAAATTGTACTTAAGTACAGTTCATGAGAAAATGTACTTAGTTACTTAACATCACACAGCAAATTGATTGTACCTGTGAGTAGGGCGTCTGAATCAGGTCTGAATACTTCCTCCATCGGTGCTCAGTATCAATGCTTTTGTTTTGAAGGTCAAACACGGAAATGCTGTGCATTATTTTGAAGAGCTCGACACAAACACATTTTCAGGGTGGATCACAAACTGACGTCTCTCCCTCCTCCCTCTACTTACAATTCAGTGAAATTATAGCGATCGGACGAAGTACATGCGTCTTAACAAGAGAGTAGCAGGCACCCTGTGTGAGCTCCGGAAGACACCATAACATCTGGGGGAGTCGTCTCTTAACTGAAATTAGCTAACCCCAAATACCGACCGAAATGGACGAAAAGGCTTTTACGAAGGAACTTGATCTGTGGATCGAGCAGCTCAACGAGTGCAAGCAGCTATCGGAGGGACAAGTGAAGTCACTTTGTGAAAAGGTGAGATATTTAAATAAAATTCCTCTCATATGTGAGGTCACGTAACCGTTAACGTCTTCTGTCTCCTTAACGACGCCTCCTAGACATTCTAAAATGGCGTCTATAGGGTACATTTCACTCCGCGGTGCCTGTATTTCTCTATCATTCTAAAAGTACTTTTGTTTTTGGGAGTTTGAATCGTAGCTTGTCTGAAATGTCTGGAAAATAACACATTACAAGCACATGTTGTCGGGTAGCTGTGGCTCTCCTAATCCAGCCATACTGTGGATTCAAGTCACATACCACATTTACAGCCCCCTAATTCAGACTGTCAGTGTGACCTGTAGCATCTCTTTTAGCTAGCTTAGCATGGGCAGAAAAAGTGCCCTCACGTTTAAATTACAGTGTGTGTGACATACTACTTAATTTTGTCTGCATATAAGCAAGTACATGGGAAGAAAGCAATGAGTAGGTGAATTGCAGTGTTGGAAGAAGTACTCAGAACAAATCTAAGTGCTGCATTCTAAATGTTACTTGAGTAAAAGTTCAAAAGTATTAGCATCATAATATACTTAAATTACAAAAAGCAAAAGTACTCATTCTGCACAATGGCCAATTTCAGAATAATATAAAGTAAATAAGTATTATCAGCTAGATGTACTTCAAGTATCAAGAGTAGAAGTACTTGTTTTGATAAATGGATATCTTCACATTACTATGCTTTTATGGTTATTAATTTATCCTTTTTGTATTACTAACACATGTAAGAGCATTTCAGCCTTGATACAGTAGGCTACTGCATTGGAATGTTATATGAATGTAGCAGAGTAAAAAGTACGATATTTGCCTATGAAATTGCTGGAGTAAAGTTGGTTTATCCTACTTTATGTTTGTATGTATGTATGTAGGAATTTCTCTGTTTTAATGTACAGGTAGTCAAAAAAGTTGCATTTATCCTCTGACCCCTACCCTTCATCTAGCTTCTTATTCACTTCTCTAGTCAATAAGTACTGAGACTGACTTATTTTAGGGCAATTTTCAAACTAACATGAGATTATATGGCGTAATTGGTCATAGGTTTGGTGGGAACTTTAAATATTAACCCTCACCTCTTGTATGTTTACTCGTGTTTTAGTACAGTTGGTGAACATTTTCTGACTTGTACAGGGAAATTTAGTTCATGCAAACAAAAGATGGGGGGGGACTGAGCTAATTTCAGATACTCTTTAGTAGGGCTTTGACCTTTTAGCCACTTAACAGGTAATTGCTTGATGCTGAGCCAGGTATTTAATCTTATTTAAATGAAATGTAATGATGTACAATGTTATTTAAGTATCCACATGTTCCTGCTCCTGCCTTGCCTGACAACTGGCCATTCACTTTGCAGACTTTTGGGATCTGAGCTGGAGCTTAAAGAGCCTGTGACAGCATCCCAACAACTGTTGTGCAATGACATATTGGGCTACTAGTCATCTCGAACCGTCAGTTTAAAATAGAAAAAGCGATTCCGTTAAATATCAATAATTTCGAACATCGCGGGGAAATTCCTTCGACTCATTTTGAAGTTTTGGGGGAACCCGGAAGTGACGTCAATGCGGGAACGCTTCACTGTGCGGCGAGAGAGCCAAACACGTGTTGTCATGCGTAGAAATGGTGAATTACTGAGTTTAGGCACGTTAATAACGTTTTAATGAAGTTGACTACATGTGTCAGTGCCCGAAAAAAAAAAAGTTTTAACAACATGTTTATTTATTGACTTTTCATTCCTGTATAATCATTTTGCGCAAATATGGCACTATTTGTCAGAGCACTTCATCCTTCTGGGATTTCATGAAGAACAGCTCCAACGCCTGTGTGTATGGGAACACCTCTGGTGCTGGTCCATTAACTGCCAGTGTTTCCCACAGATCTGTTTCCCACATATCTGAAATAGCGGGGGGGTGAGGTGACGTGCAACAACATTAACCTTTCTGTTGGTCGCTTGTTAGCAGACCCTTCACGCGATGGCAGAGCTAACGGGTACAGGCAGGGCCCATAATGATAGCCCTATAGTTTACATCTACTACCCACACATGAACATATGGAAATGGATTGCTATTTAAAAAAATAAATGTATTTATAAATGTATTTAGGAACCTATCCATGTGATTTTTAGTGGGGGTCGACCTCAAATCCTCTATGGGGGTCCAGGGGCATGCCCTCCCCCGGGAGATTTTATTTTTTATTTTGGAGTTAAATGCATCAATCTGGTGCATTTTGAGGGGAAAATATAGAGATCTATGGAAACACCTATATTAAACAGAACTGTATACATTTCAATAATCATAAAATCATGGCCATAACCAATAACATACCATTTCCAATATGAAAAAAACACTGAAACTTGTTTATTAATTTATTTTTGGTTCATTTGTAGTTGTGAGTGTGTCTGTGCTCCTGAATCAGCCTCTCCTGTCTCCCTCCTATCCCCCTGCTCCTCTTTGAGGCAGCAGCAAAGACTAGTTTTCGCTCAACAAGTTTTAAAAGTGTATCTTACCTTTTTTCACCTTAATATGTGTTTGCATAACTGGTGACCACACCGTTTGAGACCCACTGAGAACTTAGACTAAGTTAACTATCTAAACACTCAGAGAGTCCTTTACCTCACCTGAGCTTGAATGACACACAGAGACCAATCAAGGGCTTTGATTTATGATCTGTATGACAGTGGCCATGTCGGCAGGCCACATCATGTGGACAGCCAGTCACCCTTGTGAGGGAGGCCACTTAACAGGCCAGAAGGAGGCGAGATCAGTGCAAGGGAGCGAGGGATCATTGTCCACAAGTTAATCGATTGCAGATGGCGTCGTGGTCACGGACGAATAAAAAAAAAAATTATATAAAAAAAATTATTAAAAAAAAACAACCGAAATGGGTCGCGAAATATACTTGGGCGGCCGTTAATATACCTGGGCGGCCCGCCCAAGTATAGTCTATGTGTGGGAAACCCTGATATTTACATTTACTATCTACAGCACCCGCCTCCCCTGACATCCCCCACTCCCCCCGTTGACAATTTACTAGCGGTACCGAAGGGGGCCGGTCGAGAGTCCCGGGATGATTTTTAGTCCCATTCCACCACTGGCTACATGACCGTATGATCGCCCACATTGACGCACCTCATTCCTAAACTTCTAACAGATATCATACAACATAAACCGATCCTTCAGCCTCATATGAGCTCTCAGATACGTTCAAAATTAAACTGTCATCGCTGTCTGAGCTTGCTACTGTGTGCGCCATCGTGCGTTTACATCTGACTGTATATATATATAAAGGTTTACATGCAGATGCTGGGATCCTGGACGGTGCAGCTGGAGCGCTGTGCCCGCAATGACGTCACACATCATTTGGCGGGACTTGAAGAATCCCAGAGAAGATCCAGAAAATTGTCAACATTGAAGGCAGATTAACGTTTATCAAAGTACAAATATCCAAAATCAGTTCAGTAACGGTTTTCAAGGGGACAATATTTACTCAAATTGATGGGTTTGGATGATGGGGGAAACTCGTGTCACAGGCTCTTTAACACCACTTTCTCTTCAAAATCCTTCTGCTCCGACCACCTGCTGATTTCCAGCTCTGTATATCAGGGCTAAACGAAAACTATTTACACTTACAGTTAAACAATTAATTTTCTATCATCCCTCCAGTGTTTATTATCAGAAGGTGTGCTTTGAAATTAAATGAAATGTATTAGAGTTTTTCTTTTTTATATACTTTTTATATACAAAATATTTGTTGATCTTCCTAAACCATTTAAAAATAAATAAAAAATACTTTTTTCAATGAGTCACACTAATAGTTTGTGGTGGTTAAATTAGCTGTTATCTTTCTGGTGGCCTGGTTTTCTTCAAGTTTGCCGTTTATCCCTGATAAAGAGCATACATTTGGACCAATGTTTTTTTTTCTTTTTGAGTGCCATTCGCTAAATCATTCTTCAGTGCAGCTCTGTCCCTCTCAGCTCGTAAAAGGACTTGAAAACTACCATGTTTGGAGTTCTGTGCGCTGGAGGTAATGGCATGCTATTTTCGAATGGCTTGTTAATCCCAGCAATTTTATTGTTTTCCTGTTAATATTGATAACGTCAGTTCCAGTATTTTAAAATGCCCTGTTTTCTGCTCTGTGGTTCAAAATTGTGGATGAAAACTGAAAATGTCAGTTCTTATTCGATTTATTTTTGACTTTACAGCAAACAACAGATCCGAACAGGACAGCAAATGACAGATAAAAGCAGGAACTGCAAAAATAAGTGTTTTTTCTTTCCTGCTGCCCCTCACTGTTTCCTTCCAAATGCTGAAACTATGCCATAAAAATAGTGGAGAGGAAAAAGGAAACGTACAGTTTCCTCACCCTGAGGCTGTTTCATTGTCACAACTCATATGAACTCAACTTCTCCAAACTGCTGTCTCCCTGCACTTATCGCCCCACCGCACTGTGACTTCTGTTATATAATCTGCAGATTGCTCCCACTCAACCTCCTCGCTGATTTAAAAATAGCAGAGGATATGATTGATTTTGAGTTGCATCAATATCACTGTGAAACCCATTGTTAGTGTGTGTGTGTGACTCAGGATAATACGGTTCATTGTGACTCAGAGCGGCCGTCTCTGTTTTGGGATGGGTGTGGAGGAATGTTATGTGCTGTGTAACCCGACTTTAGTCTTTCATTCCTGCTTTCCAGCTTTCTCAGAAAAGCCAGAACAGAACAGACCAGAATTTCTGGTGTGTGTGTGTGTGTGTATATAAAGGCAGGAATACTTAAGAGCTTAAGCATTTTTATCAAAATCAAAGCACATGTTTTACTATTCCCCCTCTTAGGGCTGTAGATGTGATGTTTGTTTACAGAGTAGCGATGTCATCTGCTTAATAATTTAATTGTGTTTAAACAAGTTACCATGTTTAAATTAAGTCAGTGGAGAGACAATGCTCTGTTCACTGGAAATTGGTTTTGTGTTCCTGTCAATTAACTGAGTCAATTTAATTAAACGTACAACAGGGACATTTCTCTGACCTTGTCAGTTCAAAAATAACCCTTCAGAGAGTTGTACAAAAATGCAGGCATCCCCTATGGAGCAGTGTTTGCTAACCATTAAGCTAGATCCAGTTCACTTTTCTTCTATTAAGCCAAGCAAAGGGCTTTGTATACAAAAGATCCATACCTAGTGCTAAGAGATAAGCAACAAAATAACAGCGTTTATATGAAATGTGCTTAATAAACGTAAGAATATTTATGCAATATGACATCATATAAGTATGTCAGAATTATGTAATGATTTGTCACGCTGCGATGCACTTCCTGCAGCTAAAGTGTACTGACCTCTGTCTATGTTGAAACCAGTCTAATGCAGTTAGCTCTGCAGCGGAGGTCACTGTTTTTACACAATGAGTCATGAGAGGGAGACTGCTCCACGTGATGGTTTCTTTTCATACACCAACGTCTGATATAGTAAACTAAATTGGCATCATCTATTCGTCAACAGAAATCCCATGATGGTGTTCTAAAGATATCCTCAAAGCTGTACAAATGGATATCAAAAACACAGATGATAAAAATGCAAAAATACAGCTGTCCCTGTGAACACACTCCAACCAAAAACACTGACGGTGACTAAAGGTTGTTAAATGTATCTCAGCAAACGCATAAACCTTCATAGTAAAAACACTCTGCTATCGTTAGGCTGCTGATGCTGATTTCCACGCTGATGATAGTGCTGCTGTCAGGGAGATGATTGTCTTCCATCTTGAGAGAGGTCATTGTTTGTGGTTGTAGTTGTGCCTAGTCGTCAAGCTTAATGACCACATGGAAACCTTTGATGAAATTAGAAAGCAGCAGCTCTTAAAAGGCTGACATCACTCCTCAGTACTTGACTAAGCAGTTTGTTGAATGTGTGACGTCTGACTTCTTGGCACGGCCGTAATATATAGGCAGAGTTCCCTCCCTGTGGCATTTCTGCTTCAGGTGTGGTCTGTACTTTTCCCGGAGTGCTGACGCCAGCTCTGCCGTCATCCTGTTTCATTTACAGCTGGACTGGCTTCCACAATGTGAGCTGCTGTCTCACAGGTCTCTCTCACAGGTTATCGCTAAATCCAAGCTTAAATAAATATGCTATAAAGGCAAATCAAATCAGTTGTTTAATACATTATACAATGAGAGAGATAACTCGTATAAGTTGTCAGTGCTCTTCACACAAAGTGCATGCTAACTGGGTTAAAATCGGCTGAGCAAATTTAGGACACAGAGCGTCACTTAACACATTACTCATACAGTTCAGTGTGAGGGTTACAGAGCTATAGGCCATTAAGCACTGTGTATAATGCCCTGGCAAAGAAACTTAATTGTGGACTTGGCAGTACTTGGTCATTCTACTTTTGTTTAAACCCAGGGTCTGTAATTTTTTGCCCCAGGGAACAGCCCTCGGATCTAAATGTAAAATAAGATCAGAGGATTCTCAGTCCCTCGAATATCAAGGATCATATTGCAAGTGAAAAATAATTCACAATAATTGCAGTGACAGGAACAATACAGATGTGTTTTGTCTTAATCTTTTGCTTTTTTAATCCAAAAATAGCCCAAAATAAATATGGACCATGATGAAAACATGTCAGGGTTCAACGCCCTACCCAAATTAGATTTTATAAAATGATGTTGCAATTGAATCAGTTTCTTAATGAGGTTAAGTAAGAAGGATCGCAGACGGACTGTCTTAGTCCAAATAAAATGCAGATTGGTTCACTTGTCCAAAGTAATCCGGAGGGGCGAGGCCAAAAATATATTTCTGTTCTATGCAGGCATCAACAGTCAGAGGCCCTGATCAATCTGTCCTCTACAGCCCAGTCATTGGAAGGCCTCCTGCCCCCCCCCTCCCCCCACTATGGGCATGTGGAGTGTAATGTAGGTCAGCTTTGTGCAGTGCTGCAGTCCTCTCCACAGGTCACTCTGGGTCTGTCTCTCTCTGTCCAATCTGCCAGGATGACAGGCCAACTCTAGCACTCTGTCCATGTCAATTATCTCTTTCACTCACTGAGGACGCATTTGTTGTGGAAACGGTATAAAAAAAGCTGATGAGAAAGTCAAACAGGCAAACACCAGACATTTATTCTGGAGCAGATAACCCCACTCTGTTTCACCCTACTTTCATTGTGTACACGCCTTACTCTGTCTTTTTTTTCTCTTGCCTCATATCTCCAGCACATCAGACATGTCTTTCGGCTCAGACCCTTTTTACTTTCAGCCTGAGGATTTGTTCAAAGCTCCTTTTTTTTTTTTAAAGAGCTCATCCAGCTGATTGAGCCCTTAGTCTGACCAGCCTCTAAAGCTACACTCAATACAGAGTTATGGCCTTGTTGTGTGTCTGCAGTTGGCGTATTAGTGTGGTTTAAAGCTTTCCCATAATTTTTAAGGGCTAAATACAAGAAACAATTTATTTAACCTGAGAAATGCTTGTTTTGAAATTCTATTCTGAGGTATAACTCCTATAAGCTTGCTATACAACTCCATACATAACCTAAGGAGAGTCTGGCGGTGGATTTAAATTAAGCCAATTTATGACAGGTAAACTTTCCTGCAACAGCAAAAGACAATCCACAGTTTTAATCCGTGTGACCTGTTTGGGTTGAGTCAGCAGACAACAGTAACCAAGTGTTTTCTTTACAAACAATTTACTGAGTCATACCCTGCTGCAGCAACTTTAAGACCACGCCATAAAGAGTCTCCAGGAAAAACATTTTCTTGACAGTTCCACTTTTAGTAACTGACTGTTGTGTTGCCAGAGCCCTCCTAGCTTTAACAGTGCTCTCATAATCATTTGAAAACATATTTCATCCACGGACACCAGGCCCCGGTTTCCACTCATAACTCACTCTGTTATCGACTTCTAGGGCATCCCAAAAATTGATTTTAAGATGAGATGGTACTTTATTTATCCCCTTGGGGAAATTCGGGTGTTTAATATAGCAGGGTCAGAGTGAAAAACAGGATTCACACAAGTAAAAATAAAGATAACTTTTCAAATTAAAATAATAATACAAAAATAAAGTAACTGTTAAAGCAAGACATTTTGCATTGCAACAAGAGCCGTCATTTGAAGCTCTGCAAGCCGCGACAACAGGAATCTAGACATCTAGACTCTGAAGGGGGCTTATTCCCTTGAAGAGATAATGTCTGGGATTGAGTTGTAATCACTGAAGCATCTTCATTTAAGACCCACTAGAGGCTGATGTGAAAATTGAGACTTTGGCAGGAAATTGTCTGTTCCGGAAATAAAGTCCTCGTTGGTTTTAACCTCATCTGCAATTTCTTTGTTTTTCACTCTATGAACAACAGCTTAATGTTTTTTTTCTTTCTACAGGCAAAAGAGATCCTGACCAAGGAGTCAAATGTCCAGGAGGTGAGATGTCCGGTGACGGTGTGCGGCGACGTGCACGGCCAATTCCACGACCTCATGGAGCTGTTTAAGATCGGAGGGAAATCTCCAGACACAAACTATTTGTTCATGGGAGACTACGTAGACCGAGGGTACTACTCTGTAGAAACCGTCAGTTTACTCGTAGCACTTAAGGTTAGTATTGATTTTGAAAAGACCAATCATTTGCTCCATAACTGACAACTCTTTAAGGAATATAGTTCATTTATAGCTCTGTTCTTTCCTTGTGTTTCAGGTACGCTATCGTGAGCGCATCACAATCCTGAGAGGGAACCACGAGAGCAGACAGATCACACAAGTTTACGGCTTCTATGATGAGTGCCTAAGAAAATATGGAAACGCCAACGTGTGGAAGTCCTTCACAGACCTTTTCGATTATCTCCCCCTCACTGCCTTGGTAGACTCTCAGGTGAGAATCTGCGTTGGTTGGTGTTAGATAAATGTACAGTTTGTTGTAGAATGAAATGCATAATGTTGCTAGTATGGGAAACAATATTTTGATGATGGAATGGAAACAGAAGCTGAAGGTCCTCGATGTCGTTGTTTTAATACTGAAAATGTTGTTTCATTCTCCCAGATTTTCTGCCTTCATGGAGGCCTTTCCCCGTCCATAGATACTTTGGATCACATCAGAGCACTGGACCGTTTACAGGAAGTGCCGCACGAGGTAAATATAAAAGTTTATTTTTATGTTCCTGTACATGACAAGTCCCAAAAAACAACATATAGAACAGAAAACGATCAATAATTGTCTGTCAGTACAATTAACCTGATCATGACCAATACTAAAAGCAGAAAGGAAGCAATGTGTTTATATTCTCTTTTCTCCATAATTCAGTTTATTTGCAATTAAAATGTTAATGTATATTGCACTACAGCCCTGTATTGACTATATGATTGCTTTCTTGATATGTGTGTTGGTGTTTCCTCTCTAAAACGCTCCTCTTCCTCATGTCTCCTTCAGGGTCCCATGTGCGACCTGCTGTGGTCGGACCCTGATGATCGCGGCGGCTGGGGCATCTCCCCCCGAGGAGCCGGCTACACTTTTGGCCAGGACATCTCTGAGACCTTCAACCACGCCAACCGTCTCACTCTGGTGTCCCGAGCCCACCAGCTGGTTATGGAGGTGCGTGTCTGTCATTTTACCAGACAGACGCACCCTTTTTGGTTTGAACCAGGGTTATGGCTGTTACAATAAATAGACCTCCTAGATGGAGTCAAGAATGACCTACAATGTTTATTTATTCAAGTAATGCTTAAAGGGGAATTATTAGGTTATTTTTAGGTTCATACTTGTGTTAAGGGTTGCTACTAGAACATGTTTTCATGCATTCATGTTAAAAAAAACACATGGTTGTTTTCATACTGTCCATCTGAAGACACCTGTCTAGACTTGAGATGTTAAGATTCACCGATTCGCATCGGTGCACCGGCATAAACGTTCAAGATGCGAGTGCACCGGTTGAAAGAGTGCACATCGGCTACAGTTTGGGTTGAACCGGGTTGAACTCGCGATGCATCGATTGCGTAGCGTCTTTGCATCGGTAAAACACCGATTCATTCATATAAAATCCCCTCATCTTGTCAACGCTCAGCAGAGACGATCTTTGATATTTGCTTCGCCACTACGGAGGCCGAGAGTCTCAGTTATCAACACACACGGAAGTTGAGGAGAAAGAGAAACACAGCGCATTGAAAAATACCTACAAATCAAACATTTGGCAACACTTTGTATGAGGTATCTTTATTACTTAACAGGTCTACAGCCATGATACATAGATCCGTCCTTGATGCGGGCTTGCATACACACAGTATCACTCCGCAGCCGCACCCCATCAGTAACGTCCTGATGGTATATGTGCGCGGCACTATATACTACAGACGGTCACCTTGAAAAATCGCTCGCAAATTGTTAACGATGCCGAGCCGCTTTAAAGTACACACGTAGTACGAGGAACTTAGCGACGCTCATGAAGAGGCGACATGGGGTCTGCGGCTAAAAAGAGATATGAGTTAAATCACTCAGTGAGGTGTTCTGTCAGAGAGAGTGGTGTTTAATTTACAGCAGCCTGTGACGGCCAATAATAATTTAAATGTCTTCCTCACTGTAAGCAGTTATGAAAGGTTATTTGTATTCGTTATTGTTCCTATAGAACCCACTGCTTTCTGCTCACTGGTGAGTCAGCCGATGAATGAGTGTTCAGCACATCAGTCTGCAGCTGTATGGGCATGGCACCATGGTAGCTGTTATTTGCACATTGTTAATCATGAGCAATGCATCCTTACATTGTTTAACTGTGAGGTGTTATAACATTGTGCTGTACTCTGGAGAGCTTTTAAAGGTAAACAAATAAACGCAATGATGGGATGTGCAGTACCAAATATGTAAAGCACTTTTTTGTTAATGTATGATTTGCTGCATATAAGGAATAAAACAAAAATCCTCTGTCGTACCATATTGAAGTATCATTATTTTTGCATCGTGTTGAATCGTATCGCACCGAATCGCATAATGTTGAATCAAATCGTATCGAACTGTATCGCAACAGGGGTGAATCGTATCGCATCGCCTGGTGTTTCAAATGTATCGTTAATGTATCGTGGCAACGTATCGAGATGCGCATCGCATCGGCCTCAGTGATGGAGATGCACATCCCTAGTATAGACCCTTTCTCCTTACATTTGGATCAGTTCCAAATGAAATGGGTTCTGCCTTGGCCCGAGCTACATCCTTCTACTATGTTAGAGGAAAATCAGGCTAGTGATTTAACATAATCCTGTAACATAAAACAGACAACTAAACAAACCAAACCTAACTGAAAAACTAAAGAAATATACCAACCACTGCTGCTACAGAACACAACAGCACACATGGATATACCAACAGCTAGCACTCTAGTTTAAAAAATGTACATTAGCATGGCAGTAGCACTTTATCTCTGGTAATTAATACATCTGCTTCTTTCAGGGTTACAACTGGTGCCATGAGAGGAATGTGGTGACAATATTTAGTGCTCCTAACTACTGCTACCGCTGTGGCAACCAGGCAGCTATCATGGAACTAGACGACACCCTCAAATACTCATTGTAAGTATAACAAAAAAACACCTTAATTGTGTACAGTGTACAACTTGTCTTATTTATTATATTTACAACACTTTTGTTTCAATTTAATGATGAATTGACAAATCTATTTGTTTTGTTCTTTTCCTAACCAGCTTGCAGTTTGACCCTGCGCCTCGCAGAGGAGAGCCTCATGTCACTCGCCGCACCCCCGATTACTTCCTGTAAACTCGCTGCCCTTTCACCCTTGTACAGTCAGTTTCAGTATTGCCATGACTTTCACTGAAAAGAATAAGGAAGGGGAGGGTTGGAGTCTGGCGGGCTACACAGCAGTGCACATTGTATATCAACACAAAGATCTATTTAAGCATTTATCAAAAAAACAATGTCTGTTTATTTAGGCATTAAGCTAAAGTTGGGTGCCATAATCGTCTCAATATTCATTGCTGAGGACTTGTATTTTAAAAAAACAACATCAAGCTTGCTATGTAAAACAGTTTAAATTCCTCAGTCTCTACCTGGTGTAGCTGGACTGAAGATGAAACGTTGCTACTGTTTGAACCCCACATGCCATGGCTGACATTTAGAGATCTGAACATTATCTATTTGCACTTTTGTAAATCTCAACAAATGTAACATATGTCAAAAGATGAAAATTATTTCACACTACAGATGTTCTTGTTTTTTTTTCCTTTTTTGATTTTTGTAAATGACAACTAAATCACTAAACCCCATCATTCAACTTTTACAAACGTTTTCTGTCCTGTGTAACTTCTAAAATAAACCGTCATTATGCAGTCACACAGCTTGGTTTATAAGATGTTTCAGATGATCCACATCAACCCACTGACTCCCTCTGAACGGCAGTCTGTTCACCAAAACGTTTGAATAATAAAGACATGAAGGTGGCTCCTTGATTGTGTTTGTATTTCCTTTTTTGTATTTTTATGATACTATTTCTTGATTTTGTTTTTGACATACTATACAATGACTTTTTTGTGAATTTATTTTTTAAACACCATGTCATTAAGAAATGAGGTCAGCATTGAACTGGTTGTTTGGATGACCTTAGGTTCTTTACTAAGCCATAAGATGAAGGTGTATGTAACAAACACACCTAATCTTTAAGTAAATAACTTTACTCTTTAATCTAATCACAAGTGACTGTCTGATTTTCTTTTACTGATTTTTTATAAATATTATACTAGGAATATTTCCTTTCATCACATTTTATAACATACTAGCCTACTTTTAATGACTTTTTATAAACATAGGCTACTGTTTATAGTAATGCATCTAGTACAATACTCCCAGACAAATATTTCCAATTAAATAACGTGAAGTTCATCCAACAAAAGGTGCTAGATCTAATGCAAGTTTAAAAAAAATAAAGACCAAATTAATAAAACGTATGGCAAAACGGACAGAAAACCTGTGCCTTGTTATTTAACATGCTTTGCACCTAATCAAATCAAGTGAATAAGAGGAATACAAACATTTTAACACAATTAATGTTCACTTCCATAGACAACATTTTACATTTTGTTATTTATAAGTAGGCCTATTAGCAATTCAAATGTATTTGAATAATTATGATAATCGTATAACGACAGCATTGGTCTCATAGTTTGTGTCGATTTATATTTTGTATTAACCTAAATCTGTAACTAGTATATAAATATCTAAAATAAATGTAGTCTAGTAAAAAGTTTAATAGTAGCATAAAACGAAAGTACTCAAGTAAAGTACAAGTACCTACATACGGAATTTGAGTAAATGGGTGGTTATCACTTGTGGTTACTAAAGGTCGGATACATTTCGGAAACTTTATTTTTGTGTGTACATTTAGAAATATTTGGAACAGAGTTAGACCAACAGGAAAAGCAGCCTCCCCCCTCGCTCCCTGACAAAGCGCTCCACAGCCGCCGGGAGCAGCAGACTCCTAAACCAAACAGCCCCGCGTCTGTCAGGCCCTGCTGATCAACACAGAGGAACCTTACCTCTGGATCTGAAGAAAAACATTTACGGTACGTAGCTTCCCAACGCGAAATGTGATTTTTGTTTTACACGTTGTTTATCTTTGAAAATTGAAGTCAAACCGCCACTCAGGTTTTGTTTACATCTTTGTTTCAGTAGCATCGGTGTTGGTTGCTAAGAGGCCTCACTTCATCGCAGGGCGCTAGCTTAATGTCAAGCTAAATGCTAGCATAGTGCATGGTAATGCTAGCTCATATTTATTTAACCTTAGCTATTGGGCAATTGTTTTGGTTGTACTAACATACAAGTCCGGGTTTGTTGCTTACAATGTGGATCTAATACTTAATGCAGTAACAATGCATCTATTTAATGTAAGTTGATTATCCACCTTATAGCAACTAGCTATTTGGTTAGCATTACCGTCGTTTAGCCTGTGTTAACAGTTGACTAGCGTTAGCTTAATGTGTCGTTTGTTAGGTTGAAAAGTATCGCTATAGAGCTACATATTTATACTTATAAATGCTAATAACATCACCCTCACAGGTAAGGTTGAGGTATATTAACCCTTGTAGCAGTTTTAACCTCACTAATATAGCAAGCTGATCATTAACGATGTAAACCTACAAGCTAGCAGTCACGTAAATACAGGATTAGCTAGCTGCAGAGTTAGCAGACCAGACGGGACATTTTTGGGAAAACTGTGACTGCTGTTACCTTTTTGAACAGTTGGTTATATTTATTTACTTAATAATGTCATTGTTTGTCTTTACAGATAATGCCCACGATAAAATTACAGAGCTCTGATGGGGAAATCTTCGAGGTGGATGTGGAGATCGCCAAACAGTCTGTCACCATCAAGACTATGTTAGAAGGTATCTCAAATCATTGCACTCTTTTGAGTCCATTTCAACTTGATGCTAACTTTGTGTAATAAGTTGTCTTCTTTGCCCTATTTATATTATTGTAATATTTGCAATTGTTTGTAGATATAACTGTCACTCATTGATTCTTTGACAGATTTGGGAATGGATGATGAAGGAGACGATGACCCAGTTCCTCTCCCTAATGTTAACGCTGCCATCCTCAAGAAGGTACAGAACACACACACAAAGAAAAACAAACACACACACGTGTTATAGGTGTGCTGATTAAACTTTTCCTTGGTTAAATGACTAATGGCCAGTTAATCACATTGTGTGAAAGTTGCTTATTTCTGCCTCTTCAATGGTATGCTTGTGCACCAGAGCTGCAGTTATTTCAAACAAGGTTTTTCCTGCAGTATGTTGGTTAAAGTGGTATGTGTGTGTTCCCCTCAGGTGATTCAGTGGTGCACCCACCACAAAGATGACCCTCCTCCTCCTGAGGACGATGAGAACAAGGAGAAGAGGACAGATGACATTCCTGTATGGGACCAAGAGTTCCTCAAAGTGGACCAAGGCACCTTGTTTGAACTCATTCTGGTAAATACAGTTGACATTATATTACACTCACTTGGATTCATAGAGGTTGAAAATCATTGAAACTACAACCATTAACCTGCTAAACCACTGAACTTCAACCACATAAAACAAGACAGTCAAACCAACGTCATGTTAACAATAGACCAGTGTTAGAAATGTTTATTGGTTAAATATTTGATTAAGCATGCAGTCAGTAACTAAACCTTCTTGGTATTCTATAATTTGATTTCTCTAGAGATTTACTTTGAAAGCTTTGTCGTTGCAGGAGTTTTCTTTTACTTTAGAGCCTCTTATTGACATATTTGTTATTTGAATGTGCATATTTAGTTTGAAATGTCCTTCCCTGCTCTGATGCAGTGGTGAGCGGTTTCATTTGGTTGCCAGAGATGCAAAACTTGCTTAGCAACAGCTAGAAGATAGATGCCATGGTTGGCTGTTTTTAGGGATTTAAAACGATACTGTTTTTAAAGTTATAACCTACATGAAGGGATCTTTGGCTTACATGCATTTACTCTGTGGACGATCCGAAGGAAAACAAGAGAGCATGTGACAGGTAACACAGGCAGTTCCTGGGAAAGATTAGGAAATAAGTGTTGGACAAGCTGTGGGCTTCCAGGAAGTGAAACCCAAGTGGAGTGTCCGTCATTTGAGTTTATAAGCCCCCCCCCCCGCCCCCTGTGGCTGTTAGTATGTGTTTACAAGCACACGGTTACTTCATGCTTTAGTGAGGAGTGCGAGGCTTTTTCAGTGACCACCATATGGCTTATGTGAGGTTTAACCGGTATTATGGGATTTGTTATCTGAACACAGCAGGCTTTGATCAGTGTTTATTTCTAGTTGCAAATGATCTGATCAGATTTGTGTCCAAAAATCCCTGTGTCCAGATTTTCATTAAAAAAAAATCTTTTTCCTGGGCTGGTCTTAACAAGGCCGTACTAATTTATACTGCTTTACTTTGGCTTATATCTAATAAGCATTCAAATTGCCTGGCCTTCTTGGTTATAACACACAATACATTTACACTTTATGTGTTCTGTATCTGAATACAATCTCTGAAAGACGAATGATTTTTCGTCTTTTGCTTTTTCATTGTCTCGATTTGGCCTACAATGTAATCAAATCTCAATATGCACAAGGACTGTCCGATAACAAGAAGACGATCACTGCTACTATTTGTAGCTTTCTTAAGTTAGCAGCTGTTTGCATTTACACCAGAGCTTTTTTCTAACATGCTTATAATTCTCAGTGGCATTAACCTTGCCGACATCAGTGCAAATCCTTAGCTTCAAGCACTGTAGTCCCTGGAATAAACTGAAAACAAAATAGAATTGGCTCACTGTTAATATACCTTGATGTGTAGCTTGAAATGCTAAAGTCTAATAATAATCTCCTTCCTCTCTCTGTTGTGTTTCCTTCCAGGCCGCTAACTATTTGGACATCAAAGGTCTGTTAGACGTTACCTGCAAGACGGTTGCCAACATGATTAAAGGCAAAACCCCGGAGGAGATCAGGAAGACTTTTAACATCAAGAACGATTTCACAGAGGAGGAAGAAGCCCAGGTAGTGAATCCACCCATCAGTCATAACACAAGAAAAAAAGCCTTAATTTTTTAGGAAATGATGTCACTTTTGAGTGATGCTGAAGTTATCACAGCTTTGAGAGTTGACCTGTTACTCATCCCGTTTCTCCTGTCTGTCGTCCACAGGTACGCAAAGAGAACCAGTGGTGTGAAGAGAAGTAAAGGGGAGGGTCCGGCCAACACTACCACCCTGAAAAGGAATCGTCCCGCTAACTGGTTGCACTGGCGTTGTTCATACTTGTCAATATTTACAATTTAGTATATTTAGAGCTACACACTCCCCCTCCTCTCAAGTTCTGTATTCCAATAGCATGACCATTTTAATCTGCCTGTGTGTTGTTAATAATTTAAACAAAAAAAGTTGTTTCTGTTTCCACACACGTTGTGTATTCACTAGAACCAGGTGTCATGGCTTTCTATCCTTAAAGATTGGACGTCTCCCCGTTATAATTGCTATGGTTGTCTTTTTTACTGGACATGTTTGTTTTTCATTTAGATTAAATAAATTGCTTTTTTTTTGACAATGGAGATGAACGGGTGGATATTTTATTTTTGCTCTGTAAATGCAACCGTTCTGTGAAAGTGCTTTCAGAGAGGACGGGTTGTTTTTAAAGGAAAAGTTTGAGTTGGAAAGTTGTTTGTTTTGCGCGATGTCCTTTAGGCATTGAGTATCTCTAATTCCTAATTCATGTTGTTTTGAATTGGAAACTTTTCTCAGATAAAGCTCTGATGCTGTTTTTTGGGATGATCAATCGTATATTGAAGGAGTAAATAAAACTCATAAAAAGGCTGCCGTCTGTTTTTGTGTTTCTCTTTAAAAAGGAAAAGTCTCACTGGAATAATTTTTGAAATATTCAAAACACTTTAATACATCAAATGAAAACAAGTAATACATCAGAGGCGTAAAAAATACAGAAGACATCTTTGAGGTGTTCTCACTACTGATGTAGACATCCTCAAAATAAAACAAGCTATTTCTAGCACAAGAGCTCTCTCTGCTGGAGGAAAACAGTTTTGCTGTACAAAGTTTAGTTTGTCCGTTGAAGCGGCAAGCAGAGCGGTAACTTAAAGCCTTTTCAGTCAGAAATCAATTATTGTTACACTGAAGTTGGAACATGCACAGATTGAGAAGGTATCATTTGAACGCTGCTGCAGTAACACTTGATCAGAACAAAACGCATAACGCTGCACAAGAGGACAAAATGTATTGCTTTAAGAAATGGTAGAAACTAAAAGAATCTTTTTTTTTTTATGTATTTTTTTTTTTACATAAAAACATATAAAAGTTTAATTATAATAGGGAATTCCAACATTTATAAAACTTTACAACACAATATAATAGTACCCATTTGGTCTCAGATTAGTTTATGGAGCTGCAAAAATATTCAGACAAAGGAAAACAACCACCAGCTTCTGACCTTTTAAAGATCACAACCTCATACAAAAATATCAAAAACAGGAGAAAAATGTAACGGTTGATATAGTGAGAGACTGAAAGTGCCTAAAAATGTAACTTGCAGGTGGGGAGGCTGTCACGTGAGACCTTTTTAAAACTGTTTAAAAGGTAGCTTTAAAATGTTTGGAAATTGAATGAAAATGAAGTTGAGCTGATTAAAAATAAATGAACACTCTTTCGAGGTTCTGCTGGTGTTTGTCTCCCCTCTGCTGGTCTGAGTCATGGTGATGGATGATGTGTCCAAGAGACGGATCTGGTTTGAAGGAAAGTGTAAATGTCCTGTAAAGACATTTAGTTCGTGATTGTCATTTAGGTCAAAGCACAGGGTAAGCTTTGGAAGAAAGCACTGGGTGGGGCTCGGATTTGTATTTCTAAAATCAACAGGTATCCTGAAAGGAAGTATTTTAGTTTAGCTGCAGCAGATGGAGCCAAACAACTCCAGAATAACTGCCTCCACTGCAGGCCTGCCTCTTTATAACGGGAACTGTTTTGGTACGTGGCGGAGAGCCCAATCGGGCGGGATCCTCCAACAACGAGGCTCTAAAGCCAAGCTCTTCTTCCAGAGCTTAGCATCAGACTCTGCAACACTTGTGGGTTCAACACACGTGTAAAACAACTCAGGTAATGACCGTGAAGTCACGCATTTACAGTTGTGGTCAAAAGTTTACATACATTTGTAAAGAACATGTATTTCATGACAGTCTTGACTTTTCTATCATTTCTACAACTCTTATTTTTCTGTGATAGAGTGATTGGAGGATATAACACTTAAAAATCACAAAAATAAAAGAACCAAACTTCATGATTTTTGTTTTGTGACACAGTAGTATGTGCTCCAATCACTCGATCACAGAAAAATAAGAGTTGTAGAAATGATTGAAAAGTCAAACTTTTGACCACAACTGTACATTATGATACGGTTAGTAGTTAAGCTAACTAACATGTGCAGGCTGGTATGATTTACCACACATCTGACCAATAATAAGATTCCTCTTCTTCGCTGCACCACCCTCAGTCTTCTTCTTTTGTTTTATTTAACAAAAAGGAGCACAGAATATATAGTTAAAAATGAGATGATTGGAGAGATGATGCTCTTGGTGGCTCTGGAGGAATCACTGCGACTCTGTTAGCACTTTGAGAGAAAGTCCTGCTGCCTTGGCGACGGACAGCGTTGCCGTGTCTCCGTGCGAGGGCCTGCCGCTCAGGTCCAGGTGTGTGTAGGTGTGTGTAGAGGTGTGTGTGTAGCTGTGTTTGGGCTGACGGGGGTCTCCGCGCTTGCTGGCGGTCTGCAGCGGGGGTAAGCGCGTGTGTGAGCGTGTGTGTGTCGGCGGAGACAGTGGGAGGTGTGTTGATGGAGAGCCGGGGGGCGGTGGCGGGGGGGAGCAGCCCGGGGAGGGGGGGAGCTGGTGCTGCTGGTACAGGCGGTGGCGGGTGGGGGAGGGGGAGTGGGAGGGGGGAGAGTCTATGGCACTTAAATCTGAAGAAGTTGGACTGGGACAGCCTCCTCCTTGAAGGTAGCGAATGCACTTCTTTTTCCTCCTAGGGACAGTCAGAGAGAGTTATCTGTGAATAGAGTGTGGATGGTAAACGTCAGCAGGCTGTAATGAAGATGCAGCATTCACACTGATGTCACAAACAAAACAGGAACACACACTGATGTCACAAACAGGAACACACACTGATGTCACAAACAGGAACACACACGGTCGTCACGAACAACACACGCGTATTAGTGACGAGCTCTGTACACTATGTCAATGAAGATACAAAAACACACAACAATATATTTATGGAGTTTTAGGATCCTGACTATTTTATAGATTCAAAATACATTAAATGGAAATATCAGTGGACTTCTACGTCTTTTAGTAGGGTAAAATAAAAGTAATACTGGTGTCAATCTAAAGAAAATACAACATTTTGTGAAATTTGCTTATTTGATTTCTTGCTGAGAACATATTCATATCCATGTCTATGCCAAATGTGTGTTATTAAACTAGGGCCAGAAGGTTTAGCTTAGCTTAGCATAAAGACTGGAGTCAGGGACATCTAGCCTAACCTGTCCAAAGTACAAAATGGCACCCATCAACACCTTCACAAACTGACCGGTTAACATGTTGAATCTTGTTGGATTGAGAGAGATGTTAAAGCAACCTTTTTAGTTTTAAGGATTTCAACACGATAGAAGTAATCTAGGCATTGGGACCTCCTGGAGTTGTGTGAATACTTTACATTAATGCGTGTGTTCCAGCTAAACAATTAAAAAAAACTAAATAATAAGTGAGCTTTCGAGATGTTAGAAGGTGCATTTTTGAACTTTGGAAAGAGTCAGGCTAGCTGTTTCCAGGCGTCATGCTATGAGGATGGCTTTAAAGGTCCCATGTCATGCTTTACGGTTATTACCCGTCTCCTTGTGTGTTATGGAGCTTTTTCTGCATGTAAACGGTCTGAGTCAAAAACCCTCAAAGTACATCCTGTAGCGAGTAAAACTCTAACACAAGAAAGACCTGTCTGTGCTGCCCCAGAACGCCTCGTTGGACATTTCTCTTTTCCATTGTTTACTCTTGGGTATAGTGGCGTAACGTATTGGACCAATCTGCGGAAGCCGTTACGTTTGGACCAATCCGCGGACTTCCTCACACACACACACACACACACACACACACACACACAACACACACACACACACACACCACACACACACACACACACACCACACACACACACACACACACCACACACACACACACCACACACACACACAATCACACACCACACACACACACACACACACACACACACACACACACACACACACACACAACACACACACACACACACACACCACACACACACACACACACACACACACACACACACCACACACACACCACACACACACAGGGACACTTGTGAGCTGTTCACTGGTGTGGGGGTCTGCGAGACAGCGAGACACCACGGAACTCAGCCTAAGCACACACACAAACTCCCAGCCAGGCTGCGGGTGTGTGTTGTGTTTCGGGCTGTGTCTCGCTGTCTCGCAGACGGCCACTGGGCTCACAGGGAGAGGGGGGGCAGGAGCTCCAACAAGCCGTGTAGGACAGAGAGTGAATACACATACTATACAGAGATGCTGTGTGAGAAACCAATGTGAGTTTGGAAAACTGCACAATATAAATCTATTCTAGTAGACCTCAACAATGGAATGATGGCCATGACATGGGACCTTTAACACTGTATTGAACTGCAGGGACTACCACTGAAATGTACATTTAATCACCTTAGTTACTCCGTTTTTGTTGAGTGTCTTGAAATAAGATAATTGGATGATCCTCTAGTCGGCAGCAGACATATTGCCTGTCTCTGAGCAGCGATGAGCTCCTCGAGGTGTTATACTCTGAGCGCAGCATCAAAGCAGTCAACAGGATCCCATGATCATTACCAGAATATGATATGAGTCACCGGGTCTAACCGCAAGGAAAGGCGCTAGGCCAAATATAGAGAGGGGGGAGGCAGAGTGCGATAGAAAGTGATTTCTAAATGTCAGAGTTCACCATCAAAAGGCGCCTGTTACCGCATCGCATGAATGGAGAGAGTTGAAAGCAGATGGCCATGAGAACGCCGTCAAAATGCAAAGCTGCAGGGAGTGTGTGTGGTGTGTGTGTGTGTGTGTGTGTGTGTGTGTGTGTGTGTGTGTGGAGCTGTGGTGATAAGGATATGCTGTAACCACATTCACCCCCCTTTGTTCTCTCAAGTGAAACACACAGTGAGATTTCCATGACGTGACGGCGGGGAATACGCTGCGAGCTGCAGACCCCGACTCTGCAGAGAAGCTGCCCTCGCCTACTGTAAATCCTGCTGAGGCTGAGACGGGGGGGTGGGGCGAGGGGCTGCGTCTGATTTATAACGCATCATAACCATGTTTCTGATTCATTACAGAGAAACAGGTTGTTTCAATTTGCAGGAAAAGTCAGGAATGAAAAACACTGGGGTCAATGTTGGAGTACATACGTGTTGGTGAACAGCTCTGAAAGATACTTTATTAACTTTACACGAAACATTGTAAACCAGGTATTCTGTTTTTCACTTTATTTATCTTTTAAGAATTTCAAACAAATGATTCCAGCTTGTATTCAAAGCAGGAAACTGAGAAATATGATTTCCAGCATGATTTCATCAATTCAATTTGCAATCTTGGTACTGAAACACATCAGAGCTTTAGCTGCCATAGCTTCAATTACAACATGTCAATATGTTGTGAACGCACATGTACCGCAAGCTGGTAAAAAAAGCTGATTATTATGTATAGTGTCTACTATCGAACAATGTTTGACGATTATAACACCTTTATTTTGTTTAAATGTCCCAGCCGAACTCTAACCTTTGTTTTGACAATGCAATAACGAGTTGGACGTCCTTACTTTTACGACTCTTGGATGTTTTTCGGCATAAACTCATGTGAAATCATACATCAACACATGTTCTGAGTTCAATTATAATAATAAGAGTAAAACAAAACACAATATTTGAATGTTTCTCTCTGATATCACTCCTTTGCAGTACTTAAATGTTATTCCCTTTAAAATACATCGAGGGCCCGTATGCTGCAATGCAAGCTAACAGCAGCCCAAACTCACTCTGTCCGTTAAAGAGAATATTTTAAAACTTAATTTTGGTAACAAATTAAAGCGTTGTCTTCACGTGGGAAGCCTCACCTAATATCAGAGGAAACAGATTACTCTTCTATATTTAGCCAATTACTGACTGAGGGTGATATGATGTTGCTGCAAGAATGTTGGGATGTTTTGGTACTTCTTTCCCAGCCGTGTAAATGTGCATATACTACGTCTCTTCTACTACTATATAACTACATGTCTATGGCTATAAGGCTTACATTTGCAGAGCAACACGTAAGTGACAGACGACATGCAGAGAACAGGCTGGATGTCAAACTTTCTTTCAAGGCGGAGCTTGTCTTGAGGCAAACAATATCATTGGTTGAGAAAATCAAAAGTGGGTTGTGCTTAGTAACTTGAGTATTAAAATAAGGCTTGAATGCTTGGTGAATTTGGAGGATACTGTTCACCTCTCGGGAAGCTCCGCCTTTGAGAAATGTTTGAATAACTGCCTCCATCAGAGGGAGGTGGTGCTCTGATGGACAGGTGGTTAGATGGGAGGAAAGATGGGGGTTTGCCTGCTGGACGACGGCAGTGCGTTGCTATGGAGATGGTGGAGCTGGATGTTTGGTTACACACCTGCAGGGACCGCACCAGTCCGTTTGTTGGTTCAGGCCGAAGCGAGCCCGGCATTTCTTAGGAGAGCCCGGGTCTGAGCACAACGCACAGCATGCACATAACAAGATGGAGGAAAAGCAGAAGGAGAGAGGAGCAGAAGAAGAAGAGAGGAAAGAGGGTTAGAGAGGAGAGAGGTAAAGGAAGAGACACAAGAGCATGTCAGGAAGACAGAGAGCCGTCAGGTCAAACTGTTAGTAGCCGCTTTCAGCACAGCAAAACATCAACAACCACCAGAATAACCGCACAACAACAGACCCACACAACTGAGTCAAACAAGCAAGTCACACACCCTGGAAATAAGCTGTTAGGACGCACAGTTAGCAGGGGGAGGGGGGGAGGGGAGGGGAGGGGGGGGGGGGTCGTGCTTTGACACTCTGTTTGTGCAGGAAGGATCAAGAGGTCAGCAAGCTTGATTTTTAGAACAACATTTCACTACTTTGTAGGAGGCTCATGTTTGCCCTCTATGGATAACAACTGAAATAGCATCAGATCTTTTAGTAGAAAATCACAATTCATGTATAGAGTATTTATTATCTACAAAGTTGTTAGGAAGTGGAGCATAACTTTAGTTTGTGAGAAACACTGAACGTGACCTTACATTGGATCATGAGCATTTTTCATTCTTTTGCATCGGTTGCCCATTCATCAGCGGAATATTGTTTTACAAATCTACTCTATGACATACCAGAGTTGCCTTTATTTAGTGTTACCATCATTTCATATTTGTTTAATCCAGCTTTACTGCCTAAAATGGCAACTTTCTCAATGTTGCTGCTACCTGCTAATGCTAGTTTCTACTACAGTGTTAGCATTAGCACTCAGGTACAGGGATTGCTCTTCTTTTGGAGGACTTCTGTGTGTGTTTTCATTGGTTGATATAACAGATTGGAAAGTCTTTATTTTTCTTATATTATTATTTGTTGGCCAGGGAAAAGGGAAATGACCAGCTGGTTAAACTTGGACAGCTGAGAGCAGGACAGAACGTGTTGTTCTCCGGGAATGTAAGTGTTTATAATTCAGGTTAGGTGGAAAGCAGAGTGGGCGGTTTGACGTTAAAGACACATCCTGCCTCAGAGACACCATGATGTCGAGCGACAGAGCGCCAACGCAAGCTCAGACTCAACCCAATCCTCTTGAACAGTTGACAGAGTACATTTGTTTTTAGTACTTAAGCATAGCACTGTGGTTTCTGTCTGATCAGATACATATATTATGTATATGTTTACCTGTGTTGGAGTCCTGCAGCTTCTCCCTTTTTCTCCTCTTCTTTTTGCCCTGTGGGAGAAAAAACAAAAGAAATCCCCCCAATTAAATGAGACTGGCTCAGCTTTTAAAAATAATTATATTGCTATTAATTCAAAAAAACACATTCTGTTGATCTGGCTTGAACTCATATTAGTTATCAGCCATCATTTGTAGAAACAAGTAATAGGATTGTGCAGCTGTTTTATAAACATCTATATGATTTTGTCTGAAAGGTTCCCAGTAAAAATAAAATCTGGTTTTTATCTTTTATCTTTTAATCTGCATTCCCGGCTAGCTTAATATGTTTTTTAAACCACCCTTGATTGCCTTTCCTCTTTATATTGATGAAATATAGTCCCAAAGTGTATTCTTTGATCAACAGAAATCTCCATCTTAAGTAACAGTTGTATGTGACATGTAAATCCATTGGAAATAAAAAAGTGCAAAGTTAAAAGCGGCAACCAGGTCAAGCAACCGTCTGTAATGCTCTACGGAAGCAAGAGAAAAAGCAGGAAAGATCAAAACAAAGTAGAAAAGATGTTGCACCACTAATGTCGTTCATGCAAATTCTGATGAACCATCGCCAAAAATGTCTCAACAATCTCATTCACATATTTGCCTTCATTTCCCACTATCTCCAGGCTAATTGTAAAGTGAGTGTTGAGGTAAACATCAGAGTTGCTCAGGCAGGTTCTGTGATGGTGGAGTGAGGCCTCATATTGGGGGAGATGGAGGATGTGGGTGCAGAGATCCACCGCCTGCGCCTCCACGTCTGCCTCCTCGACTCGCTGTCAGCGTGTCCATGTGGTTACAACAACTCCTCTTGCAACTGCTCTTCTCTGAAGCTTTGTGTCTGTGGGTGTACGTACGTGCGTGTGTGTGTGTGTGTGTGTTATGTTTGGGCTCGGAGGAGAAACCCTCCTGCGGGGGAGGTATGTGGAGCTTTGCTTCCTGTTTTGCTGGTAGGTCCACTAGTGTAGTCGTTTTTTTAAACCCCAGGAAGAGAGAGGTGATGATGGTGATGGGGAGGGGGGTTTCTTTAGGCCAAGTGTCGTCATTACACAGTTTGTGTTTTCCTATTCTTTATCGGACTGTGTCGCCCTGTGCCTAAGATGAAGATTTTGGATTCATATTTTTGGTTTCTTTACACTCATGGAGTTGTGATTCAATAAGTGTACTTTACAACTACAACATTTAGAGCGATAATATATCAATATCCCGATATGAGACTCTTCAATTTAAACCTACAATATCCTTGCATTATCAATATTGGGGTATTTGATCAGTAATAGTGTGAAGTTGACTGTCTCCATATTGCCCAGCCATATTTAGAGCTGCAGAATGATCACATGAAAGTGGTCGCTAAATGTTTGTCTTTAAGTTACAATGCCCCTACAGTAAAAACACTACTGTTGCCGTCAGTAAGCCACCATGTGTGGATGATACACAGGAGGACTCAGACATTTTTCCATTTGAAGTAATCATATCAGACAGCATCCACCGTGTTGTGCCGTGCGTAGAAAATGCTTAAAGCTCCATGCAAACAGCAATAGCTCCTATACACACAGTTTACTGGAGCTCTGGTTTATAACATATCAAAACATCATGAGGTTATCCAACTGTGAGCCTGGAATTTACTCTCTACGGAAACGGGAGAGTAAAAGAAAGTATGTTCTCAGTAAACTCACATGGTGCTGCGCAGTCAGATGCAACATTAAAGAGACAGGAACCAGATGAGACATTAGAGCTGAATCCGTGTGCATGTTTGTGACATGAAGCACTCGTTCAGAAGTTAGAGAACGTGTTATAAACCACAGCCCGAATAAAGTGTCACCGTAACTCATGTGCCATGCCTGCCCGCCCACAGAGTTCAGCTCAGGTAGAGAGAAGATAGAAGAGCAGAGAGAAGCGTAGACAGGTAATCACTCGATCTAACGTCACTGAAAAGCAGCCTCTGTTGCAACCAAAGCCTTTACTTCACCTGATTATGACACAATTTGCTCCTCCTTTTCTACTAGAAAGTATTCATACATTTACTTAAACCTTCAAATATTAGAAAAACAAATGGCTACTATGTGAGAAAGTTGTGTTTCTGTACAACATGTGTTAAGCTTTACAAATAACAAAAATGAAGGTGCTATATTTTAAAAGGGATGCCCACCAAAAAAGTAGATACAAATCTAAGGCAGCGAGGCCAGCCATGCGGCCCTGCTCTCTGTTAGTGGAGCAAAGGGGGTTGATTTATACCTCTGTGTGATTCAGTGTTTTACACTAGTAGTCATAACCATGGCAACGTGCAAGACTTGGTGAAATGCTTTCAAAAGTGACCAATCAGATCTGCTTTTGCAGCTCATGTGAGGCTGGAGTGTGTGAGTCATTAAGATTTTTGGAAGTTGCATGCAAACTTTGCACAGGAATACCCACAACCCCTTTCATGCAGCTCTTCACATATTTTCCCACCACAGAGGCATAAATCCACCATAAGACGTGTCCCTACCCAATCAGCTTTACTCTTTTCCCCTGCGACCCCGCTAAGGCCCGCCTCCTGCAAGAGTTCAACAGCAAACTGACAGATCAGAGGCACACAGCAGCCCAGATACAGCACATCCCAAAACATTAGACTACAACACATGCACCACACAGGTTTGACTCGTATTCTGGGAGACTTATTTAATCATGCTATCAAAGTCTGTGCTATGTTTAAAGGCTTTTGACTGACAGGCCTGAGAGCCAATAATCATGCAGGTTGTTGAGACAGTAGCCCGTAAAGTTTCAAGGTAAGAACAATAAATATGATCAAACCCAGTTCAGGAAGTTATGGCTGATGAATACATCTCGCTTCATTTTGGTTTTATTGACAGGGAATCAAACCAGCGAGGAAGAAGTAAAGAGGCTGGACTGACTCCTGCTGTATGTTGCATCAAATGTTTTGTCCTTTTTATGATTTTGACAATTTGTATTCTTCTCAAAAGTAGCATTCTCCTTCCTTGAACTGCTTCATAATAATGTTATTATAATAATTTAACCTATCAATGTTAAAATGCCTCTCATGCTGTCTTACTCTTATTTTGAAAGGAACTTATTGGTGGTTATTTTCATTTGAAAGAAAATGAAAATCAGTTCTTGCATCCAAGGGGAAAATTGAATTGTAATACACCACATGCAGCACAAATATTGTAAAATATTAATTACTTTAAAGGACACTTTTTTAGTAAGTAATTATTCAAAAGTAGTGTAATAACATATACGATTATTAAATAAACTATAGGAGGTTATTAAACTACTTAATTTGTAATTTTAGTGTCCAAATTACGTCTTTATTCTAAAAGGTGGCTCGCACTAGAGCCCAGGTATAGGAATCATGCCTTTTCCATAACAAGTGAGAGCGCCTCCTTTAGATCAACTTATCAGCTCAGAGAAGTTGTAGATGTAAAGATGAAGAGGAGAAAAGATGACGAGGCGTGGATAAGAAGTACTCACGTAGTTGTCTCTGGCAGACCAGGTGGGGTACAGCTGCATGTGGAGTTGTCTCTCTTTCCGGGCCAACTCGTAGTATTTGGCCTGTTCCTCCCGGGTCAGTGCGTGCCACTGCAGACACACACAACAAGCAGAAATCAAGAGAGAAACTATTAGTATATCCATTTCATGATAACACATTAGATATTTACATATACCACTCCTGTTTCAAATAGTCAATCAAATAGTATTTATACATATATACCAATAATATATCTACATATACTTTCTATACAAATAGTATGCAAAGGTGCAGCAGTCATTGAAGGGTTCAAACCTTTATGATTCGCCTCACATTTTATGTGAACAATGGGGACATGCAGTGATCGTACCAGTGTGTGTGTCTCTACCTCTGCCCAGCTCCCGGCATACATAGGCCACGCCCACTTTCATCAATCATTATGACACTTTAGTTCTAAGTTAATATCCATAGAGCATGCGATTTTGGGTGTTAAAATACATTTAGCCTATATATCTCTGTCTGTACACACAAACTGGAAGATTGACAATAAAGTTGTCTTTGACTTTGATATAGAAATGTCTAGATCTATTTCCACCAATACAAAAGGTTTCACAGTTGAGTACCATACATCATGATCTGCAGCTGGACTGTAACAATAGCATAACACGCTCCAATCTCTTATCATTCTTGTGGATCCCAGGACCACCAGTCACTGTTGTTATGGTTTAGCAGCACCAGTGTGTGAGGGGAGCGCAGATCACGTTACCACAGTCCTCTCATGTTCCTCATGTGTACAAATTACACACTGACCTGGAAACAGGATTAGTCTGCCTTCAGTTATGTGTGTGTGTCTGTGTCTGTGTGTGTGTGTGTGTGTGTGTGTGTGTGTGTGTGTGTGTGTGTGTGTGTGTGTGTGTGTGTGTGTGTGTGTGCGTGTGTGTGTGCATGTGTGAGAAACTCTCACCCTTCGTCCCAGGATCTGATTGATGGCGGCACTCTCCTTTAATGTGCACTCTGCGATGACCTTCGCCCTCATCTCCTTCATGTACAGCATGAAGGCGTTCAGGGGTTTCTTGATGACCGGCTTCTTGGGCTCCTTCTCCCGCTTGGCTTCCACCTGTGGCTTCCTGAGGACGGAGGAGGAAGAGAGTGTGGACGTTATATATAGAGCTACAGCCAGAAGACAAGATGTTACATTTTAGGTAGGGAGGATTAGAGAGGATGTTGTTATCATTGGATAGAACCATGCTAGCTGTTTCACTGTTTCTAATCTATGTGCTAAACTAAGCTAAGTGTCTCCCGGCTGTAGCTTCATATATCTAATGCATTCTCCTCTTTAAACTTTCGGCATAAAGCGACATATTTTAAAACATAACAAACTATTCCTATAGGGTGAAATGCATGTCCTCTACAGTTGAAAAGATGAGATTTCCTCATTTTTGCACCCAATAATTCCTAATAATTAAATGTACTGTATATCCAATTACTGAAATAGCTCAGTACCCTCCCCTGACTAGTCAAAATGTCTACTTGAGTTCATTAGCATGCATCAACTTTGCAATATACTAAATATTGCCACACAAAAGCAGCCATTTCTGCCTCAAATGATATACAAATCCTGCTGGAGAAAAAAACTGAAGGATAATCAAACAAGGAAATGGTGAAGAGTTATGGAGAATGGAGGCAATACTTACATGTACATGCTCCTGTCATAATGATCGTGCTCCTGTTTGCCTGAAGGCGGCACTATGGCTGGGTGGGGGATCCCTGTGGGATGCATGCCTGATGGGCCAAGCATCAGAGAGTGAGGGAACCTGGTGGAGTTGGAAAAACGAGACAGACAAAGAGCAACAAAAAAAAAGTTCAGGGAAATGCTTTGAGTCAGGGTCAGAGAGGACGATGAGCATTAAAGCAAGAGCGACTATTTTTGTAAGCAAAGAGCTTTAAAGCATGGAAAAGTCAATCGATTAAGAACCACATTGTACTCACTGAAAGCAAGATTCCTGCCTGTGTGAACAAAGGCTCTTAAAGCAGCAAACACAAATATTGGTTGATGGGATTTATTAGGCACTTAGAATGTTTGATTTGTTTTTTTCTTAGATCTTCAGTAAAGATGTAACCATCTGTCACCACTAGAGGGCGTCATCGGATTACAGAGAGTGAACATATTGCTTCACACCTAGAGGCTGCCTTGTGTTGGAAGTTCACTGACTGAAAACAGACTTCACATCTTACATTTGCAGTTAATAGTGTAACCAATGCGCCATATGATCCAAATGGCTTTAAGCATTATAGAACACCATTTTAGGAATTTTGTTCGAAACAAAGAAAAATAAGTATAACTGACGATAAAGCAGCAGCTGCTGGAGTGAGGATCTTATTTTCATATATGAACATTTTCATAGTGTTTGTTTTAAACCCTGCACAGAGTAATGTTCCTAGGTGGGATTTACTGCACCTTACAGCTACTAGTAAACACAATTAACATCAGTAAGCAAAAAGGAGGATCTGAAGATTAAGGATCCATATCATATGACTTGATTTGACTTTAATGACTTGATTTGACTTTTGAGTCTCCCTGATTTATTTAATAAAAAGTATACACTCCAGGTGGAAATGCCCATCTGTGTTTCACAATGCAGGTTTGAAACAAACTATATGAGAGGCTGTTTGAACTTCAGTGTCTGTGTGATGAGGCTGTGTGTATGAGACAACAGACGAACTTGCAAAGCGCGCTGTGGCAAGAAAGCATTGGTCTGCTGCAAGCGCCGACTTACACTGTGACTGAGAGTAGAGTCACAGCTTGAGCAAAGAAAAAAAAAAACCTGGCTGAACAATATAAAGACACTGCTCTCTAAATCTCACAGCTGGATGCAGAGGCTCACACTTTTATTTATATGGGTCTCCTTGAAAAACTAACACTCTTGCTGCATGGGACAGCATAACAGGATGTCACACGTTAGTTTTAATGGTAAGTGTCGTGGATCAGGAACACACAAAAAACAGATGTTAGTGATGGCAAGGACAAAGCAACTAATATCCTGATGGTACTCAAGAGAGTGTGTTTCTGCAGCAGCGTCTAGCGTGGCCCGGCTCAGTTTGCCTCGGCTCGGCTTGTGTCCTAACTTCTGGCGTAACACTGAACTCGTCCTGTTTACAGCACACTGACTCCAATCGGACTTTATAACAGCAGCTGACCAATGAGAGCTGACATAGAAGCTGAACAGGGGAAAGTCCTGTTCAGGCATTTTGAAATGTGCTGTAAAAAGGAGTAGGTGATGCAGAGCGTAGCTTGATGTTTTAGCTTTTTTTTACTTTCTTGGCTGCATCTGGCTTGGTCCGCCCAGCAGGCTACGATACCTGGAGTAGGAGGAGGCGCTGGAGAGGTTGGAGGAGTAGGGCTGCCTGAAGCCGCAGGGGGGGAGGGAGGGATAGACGGGCTGACTCTGCCTGCCACAGCACAGCAGAGGGGGAGACACGGCAACAGTGGGGCCTTTTAATTAGGTGCCTTTTAATAACAATTGTAATGTACATATCATTATTTGACTGTAGTATATTTCTATAGATTTCTGTAGCTTAGTGAGATTGTGTATTGTAGAGTATTCAATGTATTATTTTATTTGTATATCTATCTATCTATCTGCTTTACAGGTGGAAAAGTGATAATCCTTCTGAGGATGTTTAGCCCTTAAGGTCAATTGATTTCCACTACAGCTGCCATTATGAGATTTCCAACTTTTACACAATGTATCAGTTCCCATAAAATTCCTAATATATTCAATAACTGAAACTGTGTCATCCCGACCCAATCTATTCAAGAATGAAGGGAGATTAGCATTAAAATGGTAACATTAAGTGTAACTGAAATACATCAAACACCACATTTGAATTCATCATTGTGTTTGATCAACAAAACAGTCATCACTTTTAACAACAACTTATCACCCCGTTTTGGTTTTTAAAACATTTAAAATCTCTTATCATTCGTGTGGATCCCAGTACCACCAGTCACTGTTATGATTTAGCAAAGGTTTTGTTCTTAGTTCTGATATTTATTCTTAGTCACGGTAATAATATGTAATTCATTTTCTCTTATTTGTTGTCCTGTGACTCATGATCTAGCCTGCATTATTTACAGCTTTCATAACTAGTTTGTCTTGTTTTTTTAGTTTTCCACCTCTCCTGTTCAAGTGTTTTAATATATATGCATTCAAATATGTGTATATATATTTTAATATATTTATAATTTGCCTTGCCGTTTTGGTAAAATGCAAACAAACAACTAATTACAATTTTAAAGATCACTGTTCAATAAAGTGAAATCTCATGGTTTAATGCTTCCTTGCATCCATAGAAGTCTCTTTTTGAGAATATTCTGTGATGCACGTCGGTGCTTCCCCCCCGGAGAGTGTGTATCAGCACTGTTGACAGCTGTGTGTCAATACTTGGCTTACCGGGAACAGAAACACACACACTCACACACCACGGGAGGTCGAGGGTGGGGGTGGGATCATGTAAGCAAGGAGCCTTTGATATGTAGAAAAAACCCCACACTTCTACCTCCTGAGAGCCAATACCACCATCCCCCCCTTCAACTGACTCATCCTAACGTTTCAGCAAATGCAAACACACGCACTCCAATCCACATTCAAACTATTGTTACGATCGTCATTATCACCACACACACTTCCTCCTTTCCTCCACTGCATCCCTCCTCTGGCTCCAGGAGGAGGCAGCGCTGCATGGACAGTGAAGCCCAGCAGCAGAGGCCTTCGGCGGGGAAGAGACTGAGAGATCCCTGGGCTCAGCTCCTGGAGGAATGACGCTGTAATCCTGTTTTAACTGAGGTCCCACTACAACACGGGTCCGATGAAGGCAAACTAAACAACAAGTCTGCTTTTTATCTCACGAGGAAGCTGCCCACACCATGTCTTATATCCACATATGCGTCAATCAATCCAAATCAGTGTGGTTTCATTTTGTTTACATTTAAAAACACCAGTGCTCTCACACACCATCGTACAGGTCACAAATCATAATCTTATGAAAAACAGCCGCTCTTGAGTGTGACGCCACTCTCAAACAGAAAAATACCTCCTGTGTGACAGGCATGGCTGGACAGAGGTATGCTGGGAATGAGATGAAAAACTAGGCGCCCTGCTCCATTGTGCAGCGCTTTGTGCAATTTCTTTGTTACATTTTGATTACAATTGACAAAGTAATTACATCCCAACAGACTGATAAGTCAAAGGTCATGAGTTTAAAAATGTCACTGAATGACGACAAAGACGAATAGCTGTCATGCTCGCAGTAACTGTTTGATCTGACACAGAAGGCCCCAAAAAGACCGCCTTCCTGCTCTTCGTGTTTTTCATCATGTCGGACCAATAAGTGGGAAATAAACGAAAGCCATTCAATTTGGGATTTTCTTAGTTTCTAGCCATTACTAGCCATAGTAGAGAAAAGAGTTTAGTGGGTGGGCAGGGTTTTAAACGTGTCTCTAGTCAGTAGCTCTCTTTTTGTATTTGTCACACAACTAGTTCTGTCACTTTTCGTGTGAACCACAGAGTGCAACACTATGAATGCCATCCAGAGAAGATTATCTGAAATTCTGGGCTGTTATCTCAGTATTTTAACAAAATCAAGTCTTCCCCCTCCTCTATGATGACCAGCCCTTTTGCAGTCGTCTAGCTTTTTTTCCCCAGCACAACTGGATATTCACAGGAAAGAAGAGGCTGTGCTACACTCTCACTCTGCGTTCGTTAATAGAAGTTAAAGAGGCTTCATAACACTCCCTTCAGCTCTCACTGTATTTAATAATGCAACATGTTTGTGAGACTCATGTTCTACAAGGCTGCATCCTCACAAAACAGCACAACACATCTGAAATAATTCCTGCGCTCCGCCTGGGCTGTAGCAACCAATCAGTGAACAGGCCCAGGAGACATGTAGAGGTGGTCATGGAGGAACAGGAGGAGAGACCAGGCTAATGGTAAAAAGCAACACAAAACAACAGTTTGACATTTACCACTTATTCTCTATGCCGGCCCCTCCTCCTCCTTCAACAAAGAAGCACACTACAAGGGGCCAAAACAAGCAGATAATCTGGGTTAAAGGAGATTAGCTGTTAATAATATTTGTGGAAATCCATAGTGAAGTGTCTGAAAAAGATAAAACGCCTTTCAATCACAGACTTGAGAAACGTCTTGGGACACACAGCACGTCCTACAGAGACATAAACACACTTGGTATGTGTACAAACGCACAAAGTTGTTAAGCTTCCCTTCCAAATCTCCATGACATTTGATGTAAGCCTTTAACTGTTCCCGCAGGGGATTTTGTCCAGGCACAGATACTGTAGGTTGTTATAAATGGATTTGTGTTGATCCATAAATCAATGGACGTCTGACATTATGAGTTCACAATCAACCAGCATGACATCGCAAGCTCACGATCCACGCAGAATAGATGTAAACTCTTAATGGAATGACTTAATATGGAGCAGATGTCCCAAACTGCTGCTACTGCTTTATTACTATAAAGGAACTAACGGAAACATCAAGACAGGCTGAGATCCAAACAACATGTAGTGGATCAAAGCCACAAACATGTACATTTTCATTTGCATGTTCCCAAACCCACTACATCTGGAGGAATACTGCAAGTTATACATTTAGATATGAAGAGTACTCTATTTTAGGCAGGGGACAATATGAAAATGTAACTCATTGCTTAAAAATCTTAACAACTACTTAAAATGGCACTGAACAATACTGAAACAACGTAACATTACATTTAATCACTTAACATAATTCAATCATGCTACAAAATGTTTTTTAAGCAACCTAAAATGAATCATAAATCACAAGTTCATCATGTTAAAAGAAAGCACACATTGCATTAGAATTCAAAGTAAGACTTTATTTTTCACTTCTATACCTTATAGCAAGTAAGATCACTTCTTTGATTCACTCAGGTGAGGATATTTACGGTTATCTTGAAGTATGAAATTCAACCCTATTGTGATTGTTTTTAAATGTTTCGAACTTCTTCTGGGAACTTTTAATAATTCCAGGTCAAATGTGCTTTAAGAAGAAGTAAAAACATGCTTGTGACTACATGGATTAGCTCTTTTGATGCCTGTAATGCTATTCGTTTGTTACTCAAGACTATTTTAAGTTGAAGTTTTTTCTGAATGTTTCTGTTGTCCACATTCCTTTACCAGATGCCACAAAAGTTGAAGCGTCCATGAAAACAGAGCCTTGGGCCTTTTGACACCATGTGAGACAGTGATGTATCATACACTAACCTGGGGGTGTGTGTGTGTGTGTGTGTGTGTGTGTGTGTGTGTGTGTGTGTGTGTGTGTGTGTGTGTGTGTGTGTGTGTGTGTGTGTGTGTGTGTGTGTGTGTGTGTGTGTGCGTGCAACAATGGGGAGATGACGACGATTAATAAGGTGATAGGACGGTAAAGGTGATTTGTGAAGATTATCAGAAGACCTTCTTTAGATGTTTGAGGGTTAGTTGTTAAATCAGATGTGAATTAATGGTAAAAATTCAGTTACAAGCTACTTAACAGCAGAAGTATATGTAGGCCTGGGGAAAAAGGATATTTTCATTATTGATGAATTTTGTTCCCGTTTTCTTTCAATAAGATATAAAAAAGAAAAAAAACGACATACTTAAATTCAAACTGTAAAGATATTAAGGTTACTGTCAAAGAAGAAAACCAGGAAAATCAGAAAGGAGCCTTTTAAAAAACACGAAAAAAGGACAAATCAATTATCAAATGTATTATATATTTTTTTATAGATTGCTCAATTATTAAATATTTGTAGCTCTCAGTTTTCATTATGTTAGAGAAATCATGGCGATTCCTTTAAAGTTAGGGGAAAGTTATATAGTAACAAGGTCATCACAAGTACACAAGGACTGTATGTACAGATATACCTGTGCGTGCCGTGTGTGTGTGTGCATTTGTGTGTGTGTGTGTGTGTGTGTGTGTGTGTGTGTGTGTGTGTATGAGAGACTCACCAGCCCATGGAGGGACTGATCTGTCCGACGCCGCCTGGAGGGAGGGAGTAATACCCCGAGAGGTCCTGGGACTGGTGCCTGTGAATGCCTGAAGGACACACAAAAACACACGCACACACATATATATTAACATACATGTAATCACTCTTTCCTGTGTTGTTTGTTTCCATCAGTTAAGACATCATAAGTATACACACACACACACTGAATAAATGATGCCGCATCTCTGGTTTTTGCTTTTTAAAACACAAACATGTCAGGTCATGTCAGCGGCCCCCAGGCTGGCCCCGGGTCTGATGGGCTATTAGTGCTATTAGTAGTCTGGGAACCTGGTATTAAACACAAAGATGCTCTTAAAACAGATCACAGACCTCTGTTCCCATCCTTTGTGAACCTGTGAGTGTATGTGTGTTAAACCCTATTTGCATTAAAAGTAGTGCGTATTTACAGGTTTTTTTAAACACTCGAAAACCCGTAAAAAACATAGGAGATGGATTCTTTCCCATAGTGGTCGAGGGTCTTTTTATGGTGAGTCATGTTTGACGTCTGGAAAAGAGGGATGGTGCAGAAAAATGTTCAGTTGTTACTTATTTTCTGTAAATTATCCGGTATCTTTTTCAAACTCTCAAAACAACCATGATGATTGTATAGAAACACTAAGAAAATATGATTTTGAGAATCACATGTTTTATATCTTGTCCATTAAATGTTTGGATTATTTAACGCCAAGGTATTCCAGGACTCTTACTGTACTGAATTTGTATCCCGTTGGTTGATTGCACTTATTGTAAGTAGCTTTGAATAAAAGCATCAGCTAAATTAAATGTAACAATGATCAGTGACAATGGAGTCTGGTTGCTTTAAAGAAGAGAATATTAATTGTATGTTGTGTACATTAATAATCTATAAGAATAGTCCAAATCCCTGCTTCACATACTATCGTCCTGGAAAAACTAGGAAAATGTGCGTTTTCGCCCGTGTGCCGATGCAGATAGGACTTAGAGCCGATAAATATCCGCGATTACTGCAGGTTCATTTGTCCCGGTACTGAGAGCAGATTTTAACCGTCTCAACGAAGACAAAAGCCAGATGTTACTGTGTTTTCCACCATTGGTAAAGGGGATTTAGTGTGTCATGATGCTGTGTGTGAGTGTGTGTGTGTGTGTGTGTGTGTGTGTGTGTGTGTGTGTGTGTGTGTGTGTGTGTGTGTGTGTGTGTGTGTGTGTGTGTGTGTGTGTGTGTGTGTGTGTGTGTGTGTGTGTGTGTGCATGGGACCCTCCACGGGGCACTGATGTCGCCAGTTGGTTTCACTGGTTTACTCTACACAAGTGAAGTCCCCACATAAAAACACACACAGAGATACAGATAGACACACACACCCAAACAAACCATCTCATATTCTTCTTCTACTTTTAGCGATATTGTTTTCCATCAAAAAGACACACAGACTGCTTGACTCTGTGCCCTCATGAGTAAATATCCAGTCTCTCTCTGTCTCTGTGCCCTTCAAAGGAAGTCATTTGTCAACAGGCAGCACCTAGCACTTAGCGCGGCCCGGCTGCTAACCTGTGTTTGCAGCACAGGAATGCTGTAGATGACTGTAATTTGGCCGTGGCTCCGCGCCTGTTTCAGGACCCCGAGCCACTATAAATCTGGACGACAGGAATGTGACTGAGTCAGTCGACCTATCTCCGATCCTCCCTCCCCCTGACCCACCACGCCCTGCCTCCCTTCTCTCCTCTCCCATTCTCTTATCTTCCTTCCATTCTTCCTTTCCCCTCTGCATCTAGACAAAGACAAGTTAATTGAGTGTCCAGTCAACAAAATACGTTTGTGCTTAGTCATTTATCTATCTAACCTTTATTGCATGTATTTAGTGTTTTAATAATGTGGCTATCAATCAGCTTTAAGCCAAAGTCACTGAAGGCATGTTCACCAGACAAGCAGAACTAGCTAAGGGCTTTCACCTATACGCATAGCATTTTCATTACTCTATAGATAAGTGATGAATCCATTCAAAAAGAAATACAGGAGAACTCAAAGAGTTTGAAGAGATTTTTGGCAACTTCCCCTCACTGTTCCATCAGTATCATGTGAGACACATACAGTGCACAAGGTTCAACATATAGAGGTCTTTATCAGGGTAAATTCCACTTATTACCAACAACAACAACAACAACAAACTGACGAAAGTTTTAGCCCAAAAAATAAGTGGAAGATTTTGTGTCTATAGAGCTGTGAAGAGCCATATATTTTCCCGGGACAATCATTATATCATAAAACCTTTAAAGTATAAGCTAAATTCAACAGCCTTATTTGTGGCAGGGTATTTTTAAATGAAATAGAGGTGTGGTCCTGCCTCAGTGTTTAAACAGCAGTGCAGTATCTTTGCCTCTGCTTTTAAACTAGACTATAGCACATGCTGTAAGCCATTTTCTTGTTTTGCCTGAGGGCTAATATCAGGCTGAATGTGCCCTTAGGGTTAGAAAATATGTTTCTGTCTGTGTTAATATTGAACAGGATAAAATAACTCAACAGATTGCCCCATTAAGCCATATATTATAGATATTACCCGTAAGGAATACTGATGAATGTATTCATAGTACAGTATTGTACATTTTAGTTTTACATTCTGTCCACGGTTTTCTATTTAACATGTACATGGTTTATTTTTTTATTGCATTTTACTTGGACTAGTTGATGTATTTTTCTTTCAATGTCTTAATTGTATTGCATGGTGCACTATTGGAGTACGCTATAGCTGTTATGCATATGAAAATAAAGCCTTTGAACGCCATTAGTAACAATAACAACTTGTTTTGATACAGAGGGTGTTTCTCAATGTCGAGGAAGGCTCCTCCAGAGCCACTATTTCAAGGATGCTACGTCATCGAGTCCCGCCGAAGGACTGTTCCAATGTCCAGGCTACTTGGACTACCAAGCGTCCTTCGTAGCGAGACATTTCGAGGCTGCACACGTGTATCCTCCGCGGTCTTAAAATCCCACAATGCTTTGCGCACGGACTAATTTCCCCAAATCTGTGGAGGAAAATGTAAGGCGGGGGCCTCTCATATGACGCACACCTGCAGACTTGCTCGCCTGTTCCACTCTTCGTTTTCCGAATGCCAGGAAGGATTCTTGCCTAGCTTCTGAAGGAAGTGACTCGGAAGATATGTCCTACCAATGAAGCGTCCTCGACATTGAGAAACACCCTGAGATGGAGAACTTTGCATCCTTTTTCGAAATACGCCATGTTCCTTGAAATGACTGTACGATTAAGATCAAAACAAACGCATGTTAATTTAACTGTTAATCGTTCACACTTGCATTTGAAGGAAACGTTGTGCTGATTTCGGTAAGTCACGTTTGTATGCAGCCGTGTTTGCTGTTGGGAAACCTGCAGGGGAAAACGAGCAGCAGTAATGGGGTAGTTTTCTTTGGAATGCCCCTTTTAAAGCAGCCATCTAATGACAGCTAACGCAACTATCTCACGCTCTCCATGTCAGCGTCTCGGGAAACAACTTAAAAGGGAAACCATTTGAGTCAAACCGGCTCTGCGTGAGCTCGGTATCAGAACGTGTGCATGTTAAATAAGAGTCGAAGAGCTGAAAATAGCATTCCTGCACTGATAATGTGCTATGGTGGTTACAACCACTGAGAGTGAAAGTGCTGCAGCATCTGAGCATTAAAAGGACTTGACATGCAGCCTGTGTGGTGTACATAAAAGAGCCCAAGACCAGAAGAAACTTTGTAGTGTTTGGTTACAGTAAGATAATGAGTGCTACATTAGTACAGGAACTTTTGTTAAGAGCAAACACTCAAAAGACCCAGTAAAAGCTAAACTTGTTTTTGTACAGTGTAAAACAACAGATTATGAAAAGCCATGTCTATTATGACTCTTAGTATGTGCCTTATAATTCATCACATTTCATTTACAATACAGTCTCCCTTTTTCCTCATGCTGATTTAAATAGAGTGACTCACTCTCCCAATCAGTCATCTGAAGGTGTTTTTTTTTACTTTCGTCAAAAAATTACTTCATGAGGAAGTTACTTTCAGGCATTTGTTATTCCAGGAAGTATGTTCTTAATCAATAGTCTAGCAGCAAGTCCTCAAAAAAGGCTTTAGTTTTCGATATACCCCTACCCGAGGTAGGACAAATAACAACAATGATTTTTCGTATCTTTAGGGTCTCCTATTAATGAAATTGATTGTTGTCAAATTTTATTTTGGGGGAACAAAATGTTTTTTTGGTTGTTCTTTAGAACTACCCCAATCCCTGAAAAAGAGCCAAATTAGACCAGGCCGAATGTGGGAAAGGTGACAAAAAAGCCCATAACTTGAGAATGATCACTCTTCAGATTTTCTGAGGTATGAACCAGGTGTCTGTCCTACATCACCAAATAGTCAGACAATTATTAAACTAAAGAAATACTGAATTATAGTCCTGTAGACTTAGCTTTACTTTAGACGGAAATTGTACTTTTCGGTGATAGGAACATAGGACTCCATCACTTTTCTCTCATTTATCAGAAAAACAGTAATCCCTAAAAAATATACCATTACTGAATTGTCTAGGGTGCTATTGAACACTAACCAGTAGTTGTATGGAAATATCTGGTACAGTTCTATTGCAAATGAGATTTCTTTAGACATAGGCCTACCTCTTCTCTGAGACAGTCAAATTTCCGAATGGGGGAGAAGTGGCATAATAGCCTATAAGTTAATAAGCATGCTCACTCTGATGGTCTATATTTGGAGAGGGAAATACCACGTGAGTGAACTACATCACCAAATAGTCAGAATAAGATTAGCCTAATAAAATAAAGTGTATTAGTTCTACATTTCAAGCCTCTAAAACATAGGTGTAAATAGTACAGGTTTTATTGAAACTGGAACCTTAATTCAAAGTACAGTATAGAAATCATCAAATAATTCTGTGAGAGGTCAAGTATATAGATACTAGAATATAATGTTAAATGTCAGGTTCCTCAGAAACGTTAGGGGACACATTTTGACATTGTGCACAGCAGGTGCAGAACTCCGTACAGGGAAGGCCAACAGAGAGGCACTGGCACTGCATGCAAGTACACTAGAGATGAACCAAACATGTATTTGCTTGCATAATATATGAGCAGTACTTCCACACCTGTATCATCAGACCTCACAATGATGCGGGAATATGACTCTGCAAGATGTATGGCATGGAGCACCATCTTTGTGTCCTCCTGATCACTGTACTGTAGTGATGTCAAACTGCTGACTCCTGCTGTGCAGATGCTCTTCACCTCCTCCCCTTCGTCAAATCCTGAGTGTAGTCTCTGTGGGGCAGCAGTGACAATGTAGTGGCTCACAAACACAAGTACAGTGCAGTCTTGTTTCCACTACTCCTCAAGTACTTCCTGTAGTTTGGGACATTTGTTTTGCCAGTGATAACATGTGTAGGCCTTCCAGCACTTGCACCTCTCCTTTGCCTCTACAGATCTTTGATTGACTGTGGGCCGTCATACCTGTCAAATACCATGACCACACATTTCATTTCTTGTTTTCTATATATATATATATATATGTATATATATGTGTGCCAAACACTCAGTATGATTTTGTGAACGGGTGTGTCAATGCAGGTGCATTTAAAAAATGCAGATCTGTAATGAGGACCCAGCTCTGAAGAATAACACAAGTGTTATAACCTAGAGCAAAACAAATGTCCCAAACCAGCTTGGAAGAGTCTTTGCCAGTCGCAAGAGAATTTGTGCTTCTGTTAAATGGAAAAAAGGAAAAGGAAATTGGACTGATGTGCACAAACTTGGATGAACTGAGGTTCATAATTGCATCAGCAACAGATGCAGCCTCGGAAAATCTGCCGCCAACAGAGGATGCATTTCAACAGCAATGTTTCAGACAGCGATATGGTGTCACAGGCCGAACCCAAACCCTTGTTATGGAGTCCTGTTGGCAAGGGGTGGACTGTCAGAGATGGGGCCATTCAACCAGTGCTATTTACAAAAAACCCAGCACCTAGAGAAGTGAGAGACATTACTCACTTGTATTGCAAAGATGCAAAGTGTGGAGAGAGTGGAAAGTGCCAGTGCCTCTCTGTTGGCCTTCCCTGTACGGAGTTCTGCACCTGCTGTGCAGAAGAGGTAGGCCTATGTCTAAAGAAATCTCATTTGCAAAAGAACTGTACCAGATATTTCCATACAACTACTGGTTAGTGTTCAATAGCACCCTAGACAATTCAGTAATGGTATATTTTTTAGGGATTACTGTTTTTCTGATAAATGAGAGAAAAGTGATGGAGTCCTAGTTCCTTTCACCAAAAAGTACAATTTCCGTCTAAACTAAAGCTAAGTCTACAGGACTATAATTCAGTATTTCTGTAGTTTAATAATTGTCTGACTATTTGGTGATGTAGGACAGACACCTGGGGCCTATACTGCGAACCTGGTTCAACCTAACCTGGATATGTTTGAGTTAGCCGGTTGGCCTAATCCAAAACATACGCGCTCTCGCTAAGCGGTACTACGACGCTGGTTATCAAGTGGATCGCTCAAGCCAGCCGTGTCCTATCTAGTTAGGTGCGCGTTCACATGAAAGGGGTGGTATTTGGAGCATTCGACCAATCACAAACATGGAGAAGCGTACTGACAGCGCAGCGTCATACTTCCTGAATGAAAAGTGAACTTTAATACTAGTCAAAATGAAGAAGTTAAACTTTAAACATCCATGACTTAAACACTTTATCCAGGATAAAAGCCACATAGCTGCACCTGCAAGGTGAATACAGCTGGCAAAAGAAAAAGTGTTTGAATGCGTACATTAACAGGTTTATGATATCACTGCCCCGTCTAAAACACGATCTGACTTCAATTACATTTGTCTCGAGTGTTTCGTCAACTTATGTGTTGCTTAAAATAATACTTCTGCATACAGTATGTGACACTGTGAGTGTTGCACGGCCAGATACGGCTCAGCTGACTCAGATCAGGAGATATGTGATACATTATGAAGTGATATGCCGCGGACTGTACTTAATGTACTCTGATCCGGTTACTTATGTTGTGGCCGATATTTAAGTAAGCTTTCTTAACGCTAATGTTATAATAGTCAGATTGCTCTGAAGATGGAGGTGATATTCTATTCATGTTCACGTTCACACAGTCGGTGATTTTTGCCGGCCGTCTTTCCTGCGACGGCAGTTTTTCTGTATTTCCTTTCTCCTGTAATATGACTTGATCGCTTTCAACTCCGCACACTGAGCTCTGATTGGTCAGCAGGCGGTGCTTTCACTGAGTTGAGCTCTTAGCCTGCAACCTAACCTGGTCCCGACCAGGTTAGCTGCTTAGCATATATTACCATGGAGATCTAGCCTGCTAAAAAGAGAACCAGCTGCGTAGGACCGGAAAGCCGGAGTTTTCCCTGAATTTAGCCGGCTAAGCGAAAATCCTGCTTCGCAGTATACCCCCCTGGTTCATACCTCAGAAAATCTGAAGAGTGATCATTCTCAAGTTATGGGCTTTCTTGTCACCTTTCCCACATTCGGCCAGGTCTAATTTGGCTCTTTTTCAGGGATTGGGGTAGTTCTGAAGAACAACCAAAAACATTTTGTTCCCCCAAAATAAAATTTGACAACAATCAATTTCATTAATAGGAGACCCTAAAGATAAGAAAAATCATTGTTGTCATTTGCTCTACCTCGGGTAGGGGTATCTCAAAATATGAGGGCCCTTCCTGCTAGACTACAAGTAAATACAAATAAATCATAAATATAGTTCAACAAAATGTGTTTCCTTAAGCAGCTGGGTAATGCAGTTTTAAGGAAACATTACATTAACAGGAATCAAATGTGCATTTGATAAGGATTTATAATCAATTTTTATAATTTTGTGAGTATTTACAGCAGGAGGATGTTTATTGGTCTGACCCAAAATAAACTACACTGTCAGTGTTCATGGTAAAAACACTGATGTGTTTCAAATTGTTTTAGGATAACTAAATGAACGATATATCTTAAGCATAGAGGAATGAGATGTATTTGGCTTTACATGGAAACTAGTAGTTAGAGGGATTAATTCATTGTTATCTTTGTTTTTTTCATTAATTAGTAGACGATAAGAAGAATACAGGATATCACTAGCTTATTTTAAATTATACTCAGAAATGCAGTGAGAATGCAGAGTGCTGAGGTAACTGAAAGACGCTGTTTGCACCTATTTATTCTCACCCAGTAACACCTGGCGCTCATACGGGATCCTACAGAAAGTGTTAATGCGTGTTCATCTTGCACATTAAAGTGTGACTGGGAGTTTCATTTCCACTCTTCCTTTCTGTATTTTGCTCTCTATTGTCTGAGCCAACAGTCAGATCTGAGAACCAGTCAAAGCAAAGTGACGGTGGAGGATCCACTCGACTTTTGTGTGGCATGTTAAATGTGTTATGGTCAGGTGACTGGACGGACCAGCTGGCTCCCATAATGACAAACATAGACCTGCAGGAGGACAACTCATACAGTCTGAGATTAGTCATCATTTCCTGACTACAATTATCTTTAATCAAATCGTATTCAACTTAAACTCTCAGATAAATGTCATGTTTTCAAACCCCTATCAGCAAATCTAAAGCATTGTACCTTCAATTTTCAATTATCTAGAATTCTATTAAAGTTAAAGTAAATCTTAATAGGTAAATCAAAGACCTATGTTAACAAATTTGTAAAAATGAATCCTAAAGTTATAAAGATATGACTTTTATTTGATCCTGATCAAAGTACTGTGCTTACTGTAGTAGCTGAGATCACAGAAACTACGAGTACCACAGAAGCTGTCATCCTTGCAGGATCGGAGGTGGAAGGGATTAAAGTCTCAAACTCCACCGTCATGTTTTGAAACTGCAGCTACATTTAGAATCAGGATTAGGCAAATGTTTTATTCTACCACACTTCTGCAAAGGTATGTTCACTTGGCTGGATTATTGTGTTACTTATGATGCTGTGATTTACTACATGTTGTCAGTTTGCGCCAGTAGATCTCTTGGAAATGTACATTATATATATTTTTTAACAAAGGAGTTTGTTCTCATTCTGAGCTAAAAATGTTTACCTTAGTAAGACTTGCATGTAGCAACAGGGTATAAGCAGGAATCCTGAAGTCAAATGTAAGACCTTTTAAGACCTTTTAAGACCCTTTCCATACATTTTAAGACCTCATCGCCACTTTTTTTTTTTTTTTTTAAACCGGTTACATTGGCGACACACTTTACCTCACATTTACTATATACAGTATTGATTGTCCTTCCTCCTTATCTCCAACCATTTGGAATGAAAGCAAACTTGCTTTTCCCAATAACGATGTTTAACAACCGGGCGTAAACGGACCTTTGCGCTATCAAGCAGTGAGGCGCGCGATGTCCTGTTCAGATGACGCAAACCCAACGGGATGCCATAAATAAAACTACAGAATCACACATACAACACCTACGCCATGATTACATTCAGGCACACTGTAGAATACAACCTCTTTGGACAATTTATATACTTATTGAAAACAAGATACACAATGTAATACCTTGGAAAATGCCGTTTAATACTTTTTAATAGCCTTAACTTTTAATACTTTTTAAGACCCCGCGGACACCCTGAGCAAACATATTTTCTGAAGTTGTTTCAATAGAGGGGTCTTTCATATATCAGGCATACATGATTTATAACATTTGTATTCCTAAAACATGATTGCTGTTGACAGTATTGTGCTTTATCAAGTGATGCAAAGAAATCTTCCCCAGAAACGTTTTGTAATTTTAAACAGTCAGACAGTGGGCGCTGACGGTAACAACACAGGAAGTAAACTGAAATGTGAGAAAAAGTGAGATCTCACGGCACAACAAAGGGTTAAAGGAAGAGTTGCAAACTGTGAGCAGAAATATAACAAACAAAAGAACACTTGTGCACAAATATACCACTACAGTTATTACAGTAAATGACTGTCATCTCCAATGAGCTGAGTTCACAGGAACATCCCAACATGAAGCCTCTGAATGCAGAATAAAAGGAGTTACATTTAAAATGTTATACTCATGGTTCACAAATCATTGCTGCGACCATGTAGAACACAAAAGGCTCAAAAAAGATTAGAGAAGTAAAGAAGGAAAATGGTAATCACATCTTTGATTTTCTTTAACCTTTACATTGAAGTCATGCATGAGTGGTATAATCATAGGCTGCGGAGTGAGACAAAGGAACTGGCACAGCACAGAAATGACAAGAGATGATAATAAGAGATATGTACAACGGTGAACCCTGAGGAAATGTATAATTGTTCACAGAACACATTTTAAATCATAATATATTTTGATCTATTAACAAACATTAAAGTTACTTTATTGTTAAGGTGGAAGAGAAGTAAACCTGGAATTTTTTCAGCAGGATAACGTAAACACTACCGGACAATTGGGGAAGCTGTTAAGCATGGACCAACGAATAATCCGTCAAACTTTGGAGCAATTTGGTCGAACTGGTCACAAATTGCAGAAACAAACCTGTGACTACTCCCATGAAATATCACATAGCTCTTTGAAAATATGATTTAAAATTGGACAAAACATCAGGTTTTAGTTTATACATTAAACTATGTTCCTAAAACTTCCTACTGCAGACACCTAGGACCCAAGAGCCTTTGATCGGCTTTCGATACACTTCAGCTTTTATCTTCTTATTTTCTGCTAGCAGACCAACTATGATGAGCTCAGTGATGCAGCAGGACAGAAGAGTAGATATAGGTGTGCCGAAAAATGACATCACCGATGAGGTAACCCTACCTGTGAGAGGTGACAAAAGATATGAGGTGTGTATGCGTGTGTACTGTAAAATGTTCCTGACTGGAAACCCAGTCAGTATTCAGGTGAGATCGTGTTAGAAAGGTTACGTGTAGCAGTGTTTGAGTGTGTGTGTGTGTATGTGTAAGGATTTGTTAGAAGCAGGTGGCTCAGTCTGTCATTAAGGGCTGAGTCACTGTGCTAGCGTGAGTCCTGGACACACACACACACACACACACACACACACACACACACACACACACACACACACACACACACACACACACACCACACACACACACACACACACACCACACACA